>NC_134485.1:64450761-64638261 GCF_040206685.1 Ascaphus truei
CTAAGGCACAAACACCTGACACTTTAGCTGTCCATATGAATAGAAAGTATGGTCACTTTAAGTCACCTTTGTGAAAGGAAATCAATATTCCAGCTCATCAATGATGTGTGTCTCAGGAAAAGTCACTTATGTGAAATATACTGAACTGGACACTTGAAAAGGTAATGTTTTGCTCACCAGAACTACAAGAGGACTCCAAAAAGTAGTGGTTTATACTTGGCAGGTCGAATACAACATAGGAACAAAGTGAATCAATGACTATAATAATTCATTAAAAAAAAAAAAAAATAATAATATCAAGGTACAGTATTAGGTTTAGACACGTTAAAAGGGAATATGTATCATGGCAAACTTGCCTTAAAGAGCATCATTTTAATTGTGGGCTTTTTACTATCCATGTATTAATGTAGTTTGATCCAATATTGTGCCAGATCGGATTTTAGGGAGTGTCAATAGGACTTACTTAGAAATGAATAATGCATCTAAAATCAGATGTATCAAATGTTGTGCCTCTGTGCGTCACCTTTTCTTTCCTTTTTCTGCTCCAAAATATTGGTTACTTGTGATGTGGTATAAACCATCTTGATTAATAATCTGTGCCAGATGTAGTGTGCTTGATTAATAAACTTGTTATGCATGACACAGCTTGCAGCACCAAAAGGTGAAGTGCATCAAATACACTTTTCTGAGAGTTGATACATAGACACCACATACGTATTTGTTGTAATACTCCAAGATTTTTTTGGAAATGTTTGTGAATATAAATTGATATTTGAGGAGCTTTTGAAACTATGCCAAGAAAAGGTTATTTTCACCAGATTAGAGATTCTAATTCCACAGGATCTTGTGAAAGTCTGAAATACATTTAAGATGATAGTGTATAAACAATAATAGACAGCACTCTAAATAACGAATTAAAAAAATCATGAAGTACAGGGTGCAAACGGAACAAAGTGGGCCCAAACAACCCCACTGAAGATCATATAAACCAAAACAAGGGCTCCAGCACACACTGATTAATAGAGAAAATGAAAGAGTCACGGAATAAGCCAAAAATGTAATAGCGGTAATAATAGAACAATAGGTATTACACAAATATGGAAATGCTACACGACAAATAAATGCAGAATATATGGATCTTAAAAAGCACAAGAGTAGGGGGGATGGACACAGGGAAGGGAAGTGGGGGAAAAACACTTAAGGAAAAACTGCAAACAAATAAACATAGAATAAGACAATGGGGGAGGGTAAGAGGGGCAACGTTTCAGGGTAACGACCATTTCCTCAGGCCCGTTCCCTTGGGTCCAACGGAACCACAAGGTACTTCCCTTAACCCTTATCCCCCCTACAAGACACAAAGTAGCCAAATAAGAATTAGCTCAGAATCAAGCCCTGGTCAAAAGTCCACAGTATATGCAAGAGTGTATACAAACTCAAACCATCATTTACATGGGATTATCAGGCTTCTGTCCTCTCTCTCTCTCAGATTCTTATTTGGCTACTTTGTGTCTTGTAGGGTGGAATAGGGTTAAGGGAAGTACCTTGTGGTTCCGTTGGACCCAAGGGAATGGGCCTGAGGAAAGGGTTGTTACCCTGAAACGTTGCCCCTCTTACACTCCCCCATTGTCTTATTCTATGTTTATTTGTTTGCAGTTTTTCCTTTAGTGTTTTTTCCCCCACTCCCTTCCCTGTGTCTCTCCCCCCTACTCTTGTGCTTTTTAAGATCCATATATTCTACATTTGTCGTGTAGCCTTTCCATATTTGTGTGACACCTATTGTTCTATTATTACCGCTATTACATTTTTGGCTTATTCCGTGACTTTCATTTTCTCTATTAATCAGTGTGTGCTGGAGCCCTTGTTTTGGTACATTTAAGATGATGTACATAACTAGGTGGTCTTGGAAATTCACTGTGGCAGAAATATCTATGCTTTATTGACCGAGAATCAGGTTACCCTTAGGCTTGAACCTCCATGGGAGAGAAGAGCGTTACAAAAAAAACTCCCTCTCCAGTCTAAATGGGATGTTTTAGGTGTAGCCCCCTAGGGACTACTACTGTGTCCGTTAAGGGCTCAGACAGAGTAATGCACCTCTCCCATCATATGGTAAAGTCTAACTTAGCAGGAGAAGAAAAATACACCCAGTTTATACATGGTGACCAGTGACGTCACCATCAGGCTATATATTGAGAGAGAGTGAAAGTTCCTGGCAGTGGCCGTTGGAGGAGCATCACAGTTGGTAATGTAAATATGTCCCCATGAATAGTTAATGTATATTGTGATAATGTCCTGTACTGGTTTGTTTTGTAGTTAGGGAAAGTGACCTATGCAGTTAGCGTCTGTTAGGGACAACAAGAGAAGGCCAGAAGCTGCATTTGTCGTATGCCTTCCATTTTGTCTAGTTATGATATCTAAAATATATTTCTTCATGTAGTCTGTTTTTGCCAACATATTCACTCATGAAGTTAGTTTTAACTGTCTTATCTGTAATAGGAGGTTAGCTCCCTGGGAAGCTAGATCACCCCACATAGCTGCCATGAGAACCAAGGTTGTAGATGACGGAGGTGAGATTGTTATGTCTTCCAGACAGTGCCTGTCCTGGGAGATTTACACCCCATCGATCACCCCACTAACGTGTCTTGCCCCTAAATCACGCCTTTAACGTAAGTTACGCCTCTAACCAAAGGTTTTCTTATTTCTGTATAAATCTTTTACCCTATGCTTAATAAACGAGACAAAGGTTTTGAAACACTGCTTGGATGTCGTTTCATTTCGTTAGTCTTCCGAGCTCGTATTTTTTATCAGATCGGAGTTAGCAGTGCCAGGGCGTGGATCCAAAACTTCCCGGGGAAGTCAGCAGCGTGGTGCTGTGTGTGTGTGTGTGTGGACCCAGTCACAAAGGCCTCCAGCCCTATTTCCAATTGTCAGGGCAATCCCAACAGCGTCCATAATTATGGAAGTACAGAAGTTTACAGGTTTCTGCAGAGGAAGCTTATGTCCTATTGGAGTTATACACGTAGTAGCCCTGGGATCTAATCGGAGCGGCCCTGCTGAGAGGTCCCCTGGAGTCTCCGAAACAGAGTACTTGAGAGTCACGAAGTACCTTGCATCAAGATAGTGATCCCACAGTTCATGATCATAACGGTAACCTAAGATGGGGCCCTACAGAGAGATAGAGTTACAGACCCTACGCAGAAGATGGGTACTTAAGATGACAGTAACTGCAACAGGCCTAAGCACCTCCCTAGCATGAGCGTAAGGATTACCTAGGGAAGTATTAAAGAGTATAAAACATGGTTGTTCACTAGTTAAAAAAAGTGTATACTGTATAGTAGCAAATGTCTTGATGTGAAGAGCATTGTCATCAGCGGTTAATAAAGCTCCTGTTTGTACTATAAAACTTCATGGCGCCCATCATTATTCTATCAGCATATCCAGTGTTCGACAAACCTATACATTTGCTCGCCCCGGGCGAGTGGATTTAACCCCCGGGCGAGTAAATATTGGCCCAAGCAGCACACGTTTGGTACTAGGTGGCGAGTAGATTTTTTTTGTGTGGCGAGTAGATTTTTTGGTGATTTGTCAACCACTGAGCATATCTACTCCCATCCTGCATGAATCCATCACCCAGATAAGGTATGAGACTGAGATAAGCCATATACATTGATGTAAACACCTCAAGAGCCAGACAAGGAGGGTTACATAGGCATAGTTTTCCAACAGAAACAAAAAAAAGGACATAGTTATACTCGGCAGTGCCACTGGGTAATTGGCCAAAAGCTAGGTCTAATTCTTCAAATTAGCAACATTTTCTGCTATAGAAGTAGGTTTTTTTTTAATGATCATGATACAGCTGAAAAATGTAAACCCACAACACTGTTCAATATGTACCCACAATTAAACCTAATGCTTTGTACTTTATAAGTTATTAACATCGAAGGGCTTTAGTATTTGCATCGTTGATCCATTAAACTCACAGTTTTGAGATCATCCGACATGAATTAAATAGAAGTAGCTGTGTTAATCCCGTTGCAATAGTTCAAAATAAAGGAGTACTTCAGTATTAGATTGTTAACTCACAAGCAGGGCCCTCATTTGCACGTTTGTGCATGATATATAACTGTACCCTGCTGCGGAATATGTTGGTGCTTCACAAATAAAAATGATAATTATTTGATAACTTTATTTGGACCAACAATTAATATTTTAGGAAAAGCTTTTGGAGTTTTACAATTTTCCTCCATATGGCTTGACCAGAGGAAGAGAAAAAAAAAAAAACTACCAAAAGATTGTCCTACAATTTCAATTGATAGCCCAAATAAAAAAAATTAAAAAAAGTTAATACCCAACAGTGAAGAGATCTTCCAGGAATTAGCTAGTTGATGCATTGTGTTCATGCCCATATGTCAATGCTCAGGCCTGTGTCTGCTGCTGTAGCTCATTCTGTTATTTGAATGAAAGAACTGATGAACTGATAAGATTATAGCAAGGAGCCAAAAGTGAAGAGCTCATGCCTTGCAAGAGCAATGAATATTAGTTGACTCATCGGTGGCCTGTGCCACAGAGCTCAAAAATGAGTTAGTGCTGATGCTTCAACCCTCACTGTCTGCTTTGTGTGATGCTGCTCTGGGATAATTACATTGATGGATTAGATGGGTATTGTTTTTTGTGCGTGTGATAAATTAGCTCTAGCGCAGTTGTCAAATGTAATGCTCAAGGAGGTCTACAGAGCAATGTTAGCATACTTTGAATATGTATGCATCCCTGGACTATCCATCGTACACAAAAGCTCATAACATAGGAATTACTTGGCCCACCAAGACTACTTGTCTTACTTTATACACATACACACAATTATTCTCCCATTGTTAACATGTATGGTTCTCTAGATAATCTTTTAAATCTGCTACTGTACTTGTCATGTATAATACGCACACGTACAGGAGTGGACCATTATAAAAAAAACAAGAACTTCTGGCGCTTGGATAGTGTCTTATACCATAATAAATATGCCCCATAGATACAATTAGATTGCTGCTCTGCTTTTTTTTATTATTATTATTTTAAACCTGGAAGGGTTTAAATAATGAGAATATAGGTTTATAACCTGTAACAGATGTGAATTTTGGCCAGCATCATGCCTGATATGTGCCAAAGTGCTCGTCCTCGCTATATCTGGAGTTGCAACCAATTAAGTACTCTATGGCTCGCAAGATACAAACATATACCAGCAGAGAAATCCCTACCATGTAAATGGACTGCTGTTATACTAACCCTGTGGTTGCCTTTTAGACATAGCTGCTACATCATGGGGTGTGGCACTCTAGGAGCCCCATGACATAGTTGCTTCTGTCATTATCTGTCTGCCTGCCTGTCTCGTGGAGCACTTAATGCGATCTCAATGGAAGGAGGAAGACTCCTCCCCTTCAGTCAGTCATCGGTGACGGAACGGTCACGTGATTGTCTTTAACCCTTTGAACTCCGGCACTCGCAGAGGGTAGCACAGGGGTGGGCAACTCCAGTCCTCAAGGGCCACCAACTGGTCAGGTTATCAGGATATCCCTGCTTCCGCACAGGTGGCTCAGTCGGAGACTCAACCACCTGTGCTGTAGCAGGGATGGTCTTAAACCTTGACCTGTTGGTGGACCTTGAGGACTGGAGTTGGCGACCCTCGGGGTAGAGGCAACACAGATTACAACAGTGTTTTCAGAAATCTTGGATGGAGGAAGTAATTCCAATTACTGCAATAAAAATGTTGTAAAATAAATAAAGGATTGATAGAATTCAAGCAATTTTAAATACTGAAGCCACCGGGGGGGTTGGGGGTGGGGGGATACTTTTTTTGAGACCCATTTAAGATGGTATGCCCACAGTATTTTTACATGTAGGTTTATTAAAATAGGAAACACAGGAAGTGGTTTATGGGTTGGCACCTAGCTTAGCATTGATAATTATTTCTTATAAAGTTGCAGTCCACAATACACTTTAATAAATATATTTATTCTCTCTATCATCTTCCTGGTTAATGTCACCAATCAGATTTTGAAGAGCAATCTGGAGTTTTGGCCAAGAGATTTGCTGATAAAGGTTATGATTCAAAACTTGGATAATCCTCGTTTCTCTGGATAGACCTAATTTACAAGAGATCAGTTGTTGATCCCCAAGAAACAACAAAAAGAAACATTAAACACATCTTGGTCCCCAGTCTGTTGAAAAAGATAACTTTGAATACAACAACGAATGGGAATTTTCTATCAAAACCTAATGGAAATTACATATGTGGTAAATGTGTTATGTTCAAGCACAGGGCGCGTGATAAGAACATGTGTGAAGCAAAAACTGGCAAAATATACAATATCCAGCAATTCATTAATTGTCTTACAATTTATCTTGTGTATATCATAGATTGCCCTTCCAATCTATGGTATGTTGGCAAGACCATTAGATCACTCAAAACAAGGATTGGTGAACATGTAAAAGGCATCATAAATGCTCAAATGAATTTGGATAAAGGTAAAAAGATTCATAACCTTTGATAGAAAATTAGCTACAGGACCCCTGAGCCCCAAAAAGATAGCAATTGGTATCCTGCACTCAAAGAAGAATTGCAAAGCTACATCAGATCAAGGTCTCATCCAGTCCCAGATATCTTTTACTGAAGTTTCATTGTTGCATATCTCTGCAAGTGTTTTTATACACTTGTTTACATCAGTTTGCTCCCTTAGTGAGATAGATAATATACACTTGAATTTATTGATAAAATATATATACATTTTTGTCATATTCTAATGATTTTACACACACTATATTTGATTGTTTCAAAGATGCATATTTATGGTTCACTATATTGATTATGTTTCAGTTTTTATACTTTATTAGGTATGTGTTCATGTATCTATTCATTTATATCCATGGTTGCTTTAAATATGCATATTCATGGTTCACTACACATTTATTATTATTTATTTAATACACGTGATTAGCTATTATAGCTTTAGATATTGCTTTTTTGTTTTTATTTATTATATTTTATTTATGATAATATGCCATTTTGAGTGAGCACATCTGTTTTAACTTGTTGTTTGCATTTCTATGATCCACCAACACAATTTATCAGCTATGTGTTGTGGTTGACATAGATCTGCAGATTCACTTGTTTTTATATAGCTTGTTATTGTTTGGTATTTTCGCATTGTAGCCCTATGGCAATGCGCCGATTGGCTGGCTTGGTACTGTAAACCTGATGCGGTTCTGATAGGCAGGACAGTATTAGTCTTCTGGAATTTAAACCCCGCCTCAGGACCCTTAAGACCACCCCCTGATGAAGCACGAAACACAGAGGTGAGATCAGCACACAGCGTGACATCGGAGATCAGAACGCCGCTTTTAATCCGCTCCCGGCGCTTCCACGAGGACGCTAACCCAAAGCCAAGTTGAATGCACTTGCCATCTGCAATGATACTTCCTCCCTTAAAACCAACTGGGACATTGAGTTGTGGCCTTGTTTTTTGCAGGACCTTCTGTCCAATGTGGTTTTGCTGTAAAACGGATGTTTAGATTCATTTGATTATTTAAATAATTTTTTAATGTTATGGGCATTGTTATGTGCTCTTTATAAATGTGACTTATTGGTACTCATTGTGTTTTGTTTTTTTCTTTGCGCCACTTTTTTTTTTGTGTTTTAAATGTCACCAATGAACAGATCTTTATTTTATACTTTGCCATGATAATTCACTGTAGTACTCCAGAGATACTTGCGCATATTTCCCCATGTTATTCCGCAGTTCAGCGCTCTAGTAGGCGTATTGGTCCTGGAGAAGAGCAGATTCATTACAGGTTGCGATACCTTTAAGTGGACCAACATTAGAGTTCTTCAGTTGCAGCAAAGATGGCCCCTTAAGGCTGCGGTCCCAGTGACTGCCACAGCGCACGCCTCGGCGTGCACTGTGCGCACAAGCACCGGCCCCCCAGTCGCTCAGGGCCGGGTACATGCGTCGGCGCACATTCAGCAGCCGCGCTGTACTGCAAGATTCCACACACACACAAAAAAATTGTGTGTGGAACTTGCGACGGAGCCGTGGCCACGCCCCGCCGGCGGTTCAGCCAATGAGGGCGAACCAGCCGCGTGAGGTCATGGCCACGCCCCGGCAAAAACCCGACCACGCCCCCTCCCGTCGCAACCTCTCCCTCTCTCCGAAAGACCGCAGATCGTGGTTAGCGCTGTGCACGAGATGGATATCGTCAGCACCTCCCCCTGCATCTCTGCTTTGGGGGTCGGTTTGCGGCTCAATTGTTTTCACTTCACCTCAGACGCTCTAAGTCCATGGTCAGCGCTTATCCGCTGACCCACGCTGACGCTCGCCAGTGAGCCCCTGCAGCCGCAATGAGCGGCTTTAGCAGGGGTTCGCGCCCGCAGGCATAGCCATGATTTTTATTTAGCACCCTGATGGGTGATTTGTGGGCGGCTAGGTGCGCGCTCGTTTGGGGGCACGGCCACAATGTACGGAGCTGGTTCGCCCTCATTGGGCGAACCGCTCACGACGCATTTGCGAGCGGCAAATTCAAATTGGTTTGTTCTGCAAGCAGCTAAGCGCCGAGCAGGCGCAGGCTCACGCTGGCCACACACATTGCCTCAATGTGTTTCATAGCGGCCAGCGTGAGCGCGCTCGCCCACTCAGCGCCACCCTGGCCGAGCCTTAGAAACAACAGCAGCAAAGGGTGTTACAGCTGCTCTGTTATGGGTCTTCGGTTAAATATTTCAGCTGCACATTGAAGCATTTCCATCTTCACACAGTTAGCTAATTAAGTTGTGGACCCATGAGAACCACTAGCAGAGCGATCAGAAATTGGATCATTGTGGTAAACTGCCTAAATTAGTTTTATTTGCTCACGCAATATTGTATCATCATATAGCAACACTGCTCATGCACAGCAAAGATACATCTGTTAGCAGTACAGCAGGGCCCCGGGTATACGGTGGGTTCCGTTCCAGAGGTCCGCCGTATAGTGAAAATCGGCGGAAAGCGGATCCGGCGATTTTTAGTTCTGCGCATGCGCAAACTGGCATTTTCGCCGTTCTGCGCATGTGCTACCTATGCTCTGCACGCGCAAACTGCGGTCTGCGCATGCGCGCCGGGCGCACCCGCCCGTTCTGTGCATGCGTGACTTCGGATTCAACATGGTGGCCCCCTTCTCGGTGCCGCCGTATCAGCGCATCGCCGAGAAGCCGGGCCCTGCTGTATTTAGAAACTTATATCCAAAAGTTTGCTATTTCTAACAGTTTCATGTTAAAATCATTGCTATTAACAGTTGTGTTAAAAGGAATAGCTGTATCAATATCACCATGTGTTTTTAACTAGCTATTCAAAGTGTGGGCTTAAAAAGGCAACCACTAAAAGATAAGTTAAACCATTACAGTCTATATGTGCTATTATACGGGTAATTGTCTATGCCAATTGTGCTATCACACCCTTTGCACACTTATGTTGCAAGGTTTACACCGGTGTGGATTCACCATTCCTGCGGTTCTGTCCCCTTAACCCTCACCTGTCCTTCAGGATCCAGTGGCACTCAAGGAGGGCATCTCAGCGGTGGTGCTCATGTGCGGGCAGTGCGCGGGCTTAGTCAGTCTCCGCGGTTCCCGTGTCCAGGGTGCACTCTCCTACCTGGGCATTGACGCGCGACGCATGCACGGTGCGCGCTCTCCCCGGCGTTCTGCGGTCCCCATCTCACGATCCCACCCCGACGTCAGAGCTACGCGGCTCAGCAGTTCCACGCTCTCCTCCCCTGTCTCCACGGGTCCGCCCCTGCACTGACGCGGGTGCCGGTTGCGCGCGGGTCGCCAGCGTGATGCGCGGGTTACGCGCGCTCTCTAGAGGCCCCACCTCTACCTCAATCGGCTGTGTAATAGGACGCACCTTCACAATCCAGCAGCCTATCATAGAGGGCGCCTCTGCTTCCTGGATGCCTCCCATTGGTGGGAGGTCCTTTAAATACCGTGTCTGAACTCTCCTTCATTGCTGAGCATAACTTCTGTTTGTGATGCTGAATCTCACTGCATCCAGTATCCTACCTGTCTGCCCCTTACCTTGCTGCCTGACCCTGCCTTGGACTTTGTGATACTCTCCTGCACTGACTGGCTTTTTAATATGACGATCCTGCTCTCTCCTGCACTGACCCTGGCTTTACGATGATACTCTCCACAATCCTGACTCCGGCTACGTACCCTAACGATCCGCTACCCTCCGCTCCTAGACCCGGCACGTACCACGTTTACGCGGTCCTCTATAACCCTGACCCGGCTTGTAAGACTATCCTATACTGTACTCTAGACGCACCCTTGCGGTTGTGGTCGGCGTTCTATACCAATCCCTACCTCAGCCCCGCCTCGTTTGTGGTGAGCTACGCGTTACAACACCGCACTCTCCTGGAAATATGAGCTGTATTCTTTTAGCACAGTAAATTATTTGTAGTCCCTTGATTACAATAAGGAGTTTCATAAGAAGCTTACATATATACATGTTGATTAGGCATTTTCAGTTTACTCTTCAATGGACTATGGATATGTTATGTATACAAGGAAGCCAACCTTGGGTGTCCTTGAATATTTTGTTTAATTCTGGAGCTGGCATTATTAATATACAGCTCAACCCCGTTATAACGCGATCCGTTACAACACAAATCCGCTTATAACGTGGTGCAAGCGCGGCTCCCAATTTTCGCATTTATGAATACTTTACAACACGATGATTGGCATCTTAATGTACAATTTTATGCATTGTACAATAAAGTATTTATTTCTAACGCGATTCATTTATAGCACGATATGATTCTTTGGACCCCAAGCACAGCGTTATAAGGGGGTTGAGCTGTATAGGAGTAAATAGGGAATCATCCCAGCCCCTGGTCACTGATATCACTAGATGTGCTACTAATGATAGGTTTTAAATTATCCACTTAATTTGTGGAGATGGATTTCTCATCTAGGATTATGATATTTCCCGTTATAAACGGAGGTTGAGTGCAATGTTTATGGGATCTTCTTCTCTTTTTGCTGTGTTCGAATAATAATTGTTGACCTGAACTGTCACAATCTCACGTTTCTTCATACGGTCGCAGTGTACTCCCGCGTTCATCAGGTAAGTGTAAAATAGCGGCCACTTTAGCTCAAGAAAGAATTGTTAGTGCCTACAAATTAAGTGGTGTGTTACTTCTAAGGCAGGGGTGCACAAGATTTATTTTTTTGGGAAGGGGGGGGGGGGCGCGATGATTGCAGAGGCCCTCTTCCTCGAGGCATTTAAATGAAATGCCGGGGGACGGCGCGAGGCCTCTGTAACTCACTTACCTTAATTCAGCCGGCTTTGGGCGACACGTCGCCATGTCAATGCGGCAGCAAATGATGCTGCGGGGTCACGTGATGTCATATGGCACAAAGTTTAGGGGGCGCAGCACCAAAACTTTGCTCGCCCCTGTTCTAAGGAGACATGTTGAAAACAATAACAAAGTGCTGTGTATTTTAAAGTGTGCTTTATTTTCATTAACTTATCTTCAAAATATTTCTGGAGGGATTGCACTTTTGACTGTTTTTATCATGTTATAAATGAATAATACTATAGCATTTTATATGGTGTCTTTCAATCCCAAAGAGCATTAGGTTTGGGGACAAGCATGCAGCTTCTGCCAAGGTCAATTCATCATCCTCATCTGGCTGCAAATGAGGTGGAGAAGAAATGTATTTGCCAGTTTCAGGTAGGTAAGTCGAGGTAACAAGAAATAAAGTGATTTCCCAAGATCACACGGAGTTAGTGTAAATACGGACTCTGGAAAACATTCATTCAGGGACGTGAACGTTCCCACAAAGGAGATATGACATACACGTGTGTGCGTTTGTGATTAATTTCATGGTTAAAAGCCTATGACGCTTCTCACATTTTCATTTCCTTGTACGGCACAAATTGATTTCAGGAACAATTAGAGCTTTCTCTCTCCCATGGGTTATTCTTGTTTACCAGCAGGTGTAGGATCACATTTACAAGGCTTTTAAAAATCAGGAATAATTCCTCAAAGTATGTGATCAAAGCACTGGAACATCTGCTATTAGTGGCTGTTCTATGAAATCCAGCTAGCCTCAGTGATTTCTGCAACATAGTTTTGTGGGTTATTCATAATATTAAAGCGTATGTTTCTATAGAAAACAGACTCGCTGGAATTTAACACATTTTTTCTACTTCCGGTATGCACCCATTTTACACATATGATGGTGTCTGGATCCTACTGAAGAAAGGAACGCTCCGAAGTTGGTTAAAAATGTGTGTATATAGCAACAAAGTTTGAGTAATACCCACACTTTCAATTAAATACAGATGTGCATAGCACTGGGATAGCAACAGACGCAGAGTTCATAGAGGACGCGTCCTTTTCAATGAACCTCCAACAAGAACAGAACTAAAAACAAAGTCTGCAGATTCCCCAACGCGTTTCACACGGTCGTGCTTCAGAGAATCATGCAGACACCCATTAGTGTCATGAATTTTAACAGTGATTGTTTAAGTATATACATTTATACAATCAATACTATGATAGGCATATGTCAAAAAACTATAATAAATACATGTACAGTATCACACCAAACCTACATCTCAAAAATGTAAAAATGGTAATAAAAACAACCAAAATCATTTCATGGTGGGGAAACAAACAAACAAAAAAACAATAGATCATTCCATTAATTAATAATGTAAGTTTTCCACAATGGTGTTTGTATAACGAACAATCTACTGAATATGAATAGAAAATCACATGCAAAACAATACATTTGCATGATTATATAGTGCAGGGGTGCGCAAACGGGGGGCGTGGGAGATTTGTCTAGGGGGCGCGGGCGGTTGCAGAGGCCCCACGTTCTTCCCCAGGCATTAAATTAAATGCCGGGGGAAATCGCGTGAGGCCCTGCAACACTTCCCTTATCGGGATTCAGCCGGCTTTGACGCGGATACCAGGTGTGGGGGGGACGCGAGAGCGGGACAAGGAAGAGACGGGGGAGCAGCAGGAAAAGGTTACGCTTTCGAAATAGTGCATTAGGAATCTTTATATAATTGGTATAGTATAATTCGTCTATTTAATATATTTATAGGCCTACAGATATGTATAATAAATCACAAAAAGAATTAAAATACAAAATATTAATTGTATAATCTATAAATATAATTTTGCAGAAAAAACAAATTTGTGGTCACATTTTCATGAGACGTGGTTTCTTACAGACGTCATAAGTACTACATACAGCAAATATGCTAATTTGCAAACACAGCTAAAAATTGCTAGATTTTTCTTAATGCCGAGACTATAAATATGACACACACACACACACACCGTATATTGCCAACAGGGAAAAAGGAGACCAAAAGCGCACCAGCACAAACGGAGCAGGAAGGACCCAAAACGAAAAATGATTAAAAGGGCACTTTAATGTGACAAAAGACCCATCCAACGCGTTTCGAACGTCACAGCGTTCTTTTTCAAGGCTTCCTTGAAAAAGAACGCTGTGACGTTCGAAACGCATTGGATGGGTCTTTTGTCACATTAAAGTGCCCTTTTAATCATTTTTCGTTTTGGGTCCTTCCTGCTCCGTTTGTGCTGGTGCGCTTTTGGTCTCCTTTTTCCCTGTATTGCATTTAGTAGCTGCACAGCCTGCCTACCTACCCTACCAGGATGTGAGTATTTGCATATTTTCCAGGGGAACCTGCAAATGAGACTGATGGTGAGTGGGCTTGTACCATATACACCTGTTTTCAGGAGGATAGTACCCATACTATTACACATTAGGTACTATATCAATTGTTAGTACCCTGGTTTAGTGGTTTGGCTTATTTTTGTTATTATATCTGCATTTGAGCGCTTCAGCTATTTTCCACATCGTATATTGCCAACAGTCTGGTGATTGTCACAGAAAGCTTACTAATCTGGTGACATCAGCACTTTTCACAGTTAATCAAATTGGGGGGGGGGGGGGGAGGTTTTGTGAATGCATTTTGTACAGTTCCGCACATCTCTATTTAGTATATCTGTTTTAATATGTGTAACCATGCTGTAAAATGGCTACAGACATCTCTCCTGCTGACAGTAAGGCCTGGTAAGTTATGGGCATGCCAGCAGTAATTATGGAGGTTTGCCCTCACACCCTGGTGAGGTGCCCTATGTATGGATGGGAGTGGTCACATGCTCTGAATCCATGATTAGTGATGTCAGAGTTGTGCCAGCCCCCAGAGGATACATAAGGCACAGCACTGCTCAAAAGTGAGGGTCTGAAGTAGATCATCAGTAGAGTTCAGTTGGTTGGTTGTAGTAGGAGCAAGTCTGAGTGCAGACTTGGGAGAATACAGCTCATGAGACTGTGACCAGGGACCTGGCACAGGGAATATCTCCCTAAGGGGAAATAGGGAATCCACCAGTTTGGGGAAGGACACCTTTCAAAGGGAAGTGCGGTGAACATGAGCGGCTGAGTACAACCACTGTGAGGGGCAGCTGGCCGCCGCAAGTCAATAAAGATGATCCTGTTAAACCATACCCTCGTGTGTAAGTGTGGAGTGATTACACAGAGGAGTGCACCACAGAGGAGTTCCTCACCAGGACCATCCACAAGCGGACGCTGGGATCCTGATGAGGTGGAGGCGCTGCACTGGATCTAGGTAGGACTCAAGTACGCTACCTCAGCTGCCTGTCTGGGTTGGCAATCCCCACACAACATCATGCGGGAGACTCAGGAGTCCTGTTGCCAACAGGTGCACCACCAGACACTACACTGTAATGGGGACTGGTTAGACCACAGGCGCCAATGTGAGATTGGGTGGGTCAGGCTAGGTCAGAAAATCCGTTACATATGTATATTTTGTTATCAAATTGTTTAAATTATGCAATTCGCCAATAGAGGGTGTCTGCATAATCCTCTGAGAAAGCAGGATAGTGTGAATCACATTAAGGGATCTGCAGACATAATTTCCAGTTCAGTAAGGAGGACAGTGACCCACAAATGGCTCGGTGAACTCGGCTATTGAAGTACAGTGGAAATGCCTCCATTCCCATCCCAGTGATATAAACATGGTTATATTTCATTGTAAGTGTGGATGTTACTTACACGGTTACGGAATACATACATTTTAAGCCAACTTTGGAGCTTTTGTCTTTCTGATGTACTGGTGTCTGCTTGGGACTACTAAATAAAGGACGGAGATCATCTCTAAAGAAGGTGCCAGAGGGATGGTGTTTGGAAGGGATTAGCTCGTAAGGAGCTGCAGGTTTCATTTTACCTTCTGAATCGTACTGCATAGGAATCCCTGACAGTGGCATCAATACCCACGGAGTAAACCAGTAAAGAATGAATTCCTGGTAGATTTTCTGATTCAATATTCACACTGCCCAAGTCAAACTGCAAAGGTGGCATATACTGTATTACTTAGTCATATTTTCTTACTCAACCTGAACAACATTAGAAAATATGCCAATCTTCTAGCTAAATTATTCTATTATAAAGTTGTAAACAAGATAGGGGTGGGGTGATACCCCACATTACGGCTTAGGTGAATCCCAGTTATAGTTTAACTAATACAGAAAGTATGGACAGTATAACCAGATATTACAGAAGCATCTGGCAAATGTACCAGCTCTACATCCAGGATAAAATATGGGATTCAATTCAACTACTACAGTACAAAGAATCAGAGGATTGCTTTGGGGCTGCATGTAGAATAAATGTAGTACAGTAGTTGCATTAGTTGAACTAGAAATGGAGAGTAAATCCTCAAACTAATTTGTAAATTACATTTTATTAGACTAATACAGATCATTTTTTTATCAAGCTTTTTTTGTCTCAAAATTTTTTATTAGGCATTTGTACATTGAACAAACACAGATATTTTAGCCTAATACAGGGTTTTTCATTTTTCATTTTGAAGGCCTCCGAACCTTCAGATGGGTCAAAGAGGGGGAGACAAAAGAGAGAGAAAAAGTAAAGGGAGAGGGGAAAAAGTAAGGGGGGGGGGGGGGGAGGGGGTGGCACTCAACCTCTTATCCCGTCCACCAGATTCCTGCCGCTCTTCTTCTCTTGGATGCCTTGGTCGCCTCCCTTCTATATGAAGGGGGTTCTACCTTGTTGGTTGTATCAGCCATGGTTCCCAAACTTTATAAAAGGTCGTTGTGGTTCTTTTCAGAAAGGCTGATATATTTTCCAGTAGCATTACTTCATGGATCCTTTTTTTTACTGTTTGCTTGAGGGGGGCCATGTTCCCCTTTTGTCCGCAGCCTCTCCAGCATAGGTCGGAGGCCAGAGGGTAGATTTGTCTTAATCTGACTGGGGTAAGATACCAGTGGAACAGTATTTTATAAATGTTTTCCTTTGTTGTGGTACATATGGAAGTTCCTGAGGCAGATTCCCATATATCTTCCCAATCCTCTGTGTCTATAACCAGATTCAATTCGGCTGCCCATTTGGACATATAAACATGGGTAGGAGGGTCTGCTGACATCTCCATTTCAGCATATATTTTTGTTATGAGACCTTTTTGATGAGCGGTATTTCTACACAGCCTTTCAAAACTAGTGAGAGGGGGAAATTCTAATGTTGGGGATATTTTTTGTGTGAAGTGTCGAATCTGGAGATATTTGAACGCGTTCAGTTCTAGAATTTCATATTTATTTTTTAATCCTTGGTAGTTCAGGAACTTTCCTAGGCTCAGCAGGTCAGCGATCGCCCTGATATTTTTTGATTGAAATTGGTCGAATTGTCTGGGTTCACATCCAGGAGGGAATTTAGGATTTTTCAAAATTGGGATGAGTTGGGAGTTAGTGGTTGTGAACTTATATTTAAATTTTGTTTTCGTCCAAATCTCCCATGTGTGCCTCATCGCTCCTAGTTTAAATTTGCTCGCTAGTATATCTCCTCTGTTCAGGGACCAGAGGCATGTTGGCAGAGAAGGCGTGCCGGCGTATTGTGATTCTATATCTAACCAGCAATACTGGTCTGGGTCGGCATTCCATACTACTACCTGTCATAGTTGGGCGGCTTGGTAATATATCTCATGATGTCTGGGACTCCCAGGCCCCCTCTCCCCCTTGATGAGAGCAGAACTGACCTAGCAATCCTGGGTCTTTTACCCTGCCAAATAAAATGGAATATTTGTTTTTGGATATTTTTCAGTTCTGAGCCAGGGATGTGGACCAGGACAGTCTGAAAATAATATAGTAATCTGGGGAGTATGTTCATTTTAACCGAGATCATTCTCCCGATCCATGATATTTGATTTCCCTCCCATTTATCTAGGTCGTTTTTGATTTTCCAGAATAAGGCTGGGTAATTGTGTTGGTATAGGGATTGAAAGTTCCTTGATACATTTACTCCCAGATATTTAATGTATGAGGAACTCCAATGGTAATTGAAATTTAGTTTACGTAACTTCACCTCTGGCTCTGGTAAATTTAAATTTAAGGCTTCAGATTTATCGCTGTTGATTTTATATCCTGATATTTTACCAAAGTCCAATAGTTCCTTTTGGAGATTAGGGAGAGAAATTTGGGGTTTAGATAGAGTTAGTATTATATCATCTGCGAACAGGGATATCTTATATTGTTTGTTCCCAACTTCTGTCCCTTGGATGTCAACATTTTCCGAATTTTTGATGCTAGGGGTTCTATGGTCAATGCAAAGAGGAGAGGGGATAGGGGGCATCCTTGCATTGTGCCAATTTTAATATTAAATCGTTGTAGGTTGCCCCCTGGGAGTTTTACCATGGCTGATGGGTCTTGGTAAAGTCTACGGACACCTTTTAGGTATGCGTCTTTCAAGCCAAATTTTCGTAGGGTGTTATCTAGAAATAACCAGTCAATCCTATCGAACGCCTTCTTTGCATCCAGGCTTAGTAATATTGCCTTGGTTCCTGTGAGGTGTACATGGTCAACTATATTAATTATCTTGCAGGTGTTGTCTGAGGCGTGTCTGCCTGCGACAAACCCCACTTGGTCTATATTTATTAATCTGGGTAGTATAGGATTCAACCTATTTGCTAGAATTTTACTATATAATTTAAGATCATTGTTCAAGAGGGAGATTGGACGGTAGCTTCCACATTGCATCGGGTCTCTTCCATCCTTATGTATAATTGCTAAATTGGCTAGAGACATTGACGTAGGGATTGGGTTCCCTTCCATAAAGAAATTGAACATTTTTAGAAGATGCGTGGATAGTATTGGTAGGAATCTCTTATAGTAAACATTGGTGAACCAGTCAGGGCCAGGGGACTTCGACACCTTCAGCACTTTTACTGCCTCTTCCAGTTCTTCTTTTGATATTTCCGTGTTAAGTATTGTGTTTTCCTCTTCCGTTAATGTGGGAAGGTGGCAGTTGTCTAGAAAAATGTTTATAGACTCCGATGCTGTTGGCTCAGAGTGCCCAACTTGGGTTCTTAGGTTATATAGATTGGTGTAGAATTTAGTAAATTCTGCTGCTATTTTTTTGTCGTTATATTGTATCTCACCAGACCCATTTTTTATCGCAGTTATTTGGGATCTTTTCTGTATTCCTCTTAGTCTACTAGCCAAGAGTCTGTCAGCCTTGTTGCCTTTGTCATAGTACTGTTGGTTTGTCCACTTGAGGGCTTTTTCTACGTCCTCTAGTTGGACCTGTTTTAGTTCCAATCTGGCTGCAGTCAATATCTTATAAAATTTTTTTGATGGGTTAGATTTATGTAATTGTTCATATGTGACAATTTTGTCTGTTACATCTTTGATCAATTTTAGCTTGACCTTTGCGATAGAGATGAATTTACCTCTGATCGCTGCCTTATGGGCCTCCCATAGGATCGCCGGGTAAGTGACTGATCCTGAATTATAGAAAAAGTAATCCTCGAGTGATGTTTTGATCTCTTTTTCTATCTCAGGGTGGTTCAATAAAGAGTAATTTAACCTCCAGGTATAAGAATTTGATTTTACAAATGGGACGGAGAGGGTTAGGGTGATAGGTGCGTGGTCTGACCAGGTGATTGGACCGATATCCGACCTGGAGGCGGACTCTAGGACATTCTTTGTTACCAGAAAGTAGTCTATACGGGAATAGGTCTGGTGAGGTGCGGAGTAAAAGGTATAGTCCCGCTGGCCCTGATTTTGGGATCTACAGATATCCACCAATGAGAAATCATTGATTATCCCCCTGAACCTTTTCCCAATCTGATGGGAGTGGGGTGTATGGGGGCAGCCCGTTGCAGATGATTTGTCCTCAGTGAGGTTTAGCACCATATTTAGGTCGCCTCCAATCAGTACTGATGACAAATATCCAGGGTCAACGCCCTCGAGGACTGTTTTTAGGAATTCTGTTTGGTTCTCGTTAGGTGCATATATATTGATTAGGGCAATCGCCGAGCCAGAGAGTGAGCCGTACACCACTAAAAATCTACCCCCTGGGTCCACTGTTGTTTTGACATGATTGAATGGTGTTCCCTGTCTGAGTAAAATAGCGACTCCTCTTTTCTTACTACTAAATGATGCAAAAAAGCTCATTGGGAACACTTTTTTAAATGAGTTTGGTGGATCTTGAGATGTGAAGTGGGTCTCCTGTAGGAATATAATATCACCCCCTGATCTTTTCATATCTTGGAGAGCTAATCTCCTTTTTCTATTATTTTGTAGGCCCTTCACATTTAGGGAAATTATCTTTATGTCTGCTGGGTTAGCCATTGGGTCTTTTTGTTATGTAGGACCATAGGACCTCTCCTTTCCTACTGGGGTGGCCTTGTTTCGGTAGCTTAAAGACTGTTTTTTGCCCCCGCAAACACAAAAGATGGGAGTACACTTTGTGCGAGTTAGGTCTGGTGAACCAAGGAGGAGGGGGAGAGGTGGACAAGAGAAAGATCTGCTTGGACAGGGTCAACAGATGCAGAAAAGTAGAAATCAGGTCTAACTCAGACCTTAACAAGGTGTTGCCAGTCCTTTGGGCGACCAGCATTTGGGCTAACAGCCCCTTTTGGGGTGGGTCCGGCGACGACGGCCGGTGAGTGTCAGAGGGGTCCAGACCCTCTAATATATTTGGCTAATACTTTTCCCCCTTACATTTATGTTGCCATGTAGGTTCTTTTAGATATCTCTCAGGGGTGGGTGGGGTGGGAGGGAGAAGCAGGGTAAATAAGCCGTCTTTTTTTTTTTATAGCGTGACTGTTATTCACATCAAACAGAAATTTCTATTTCGGCAAACCTTATAGCGAAGATTGTATATTACAACAGGGTTGGTTTCAAAGGAGGTGGGGTAGGATGGGGGAGGGGGGGGGAGGATGGGAGGGTAGGGAGGGGTGGACATCAAGGAACTTCTATTTCGGCAAACCATATAACAAAAACTGTATATTGCAACAGGGTTGGTTCAGACTAATTTTTCAACAGTACCTTTACTTTGACGTTTGTCATGGAACGGTAAGGAAATATCTAAACCAGCATTAACTAACAGTTCGTTTATTTCGTCCTTCACTTCTTTAATAATCAATATATAGTGAGATGAATGTGTTTAAAACCAGCCTTGGATAACACTATTCGCTGATCCTTATCCCGAAGAGGGTAAGGAAGGGGGAGAGGGAGAGAAGGGAGAGAAGGGAGAGAAGGGAGAGAGGGAGAGAAGGGGGAGAGAAGGAGAGAGGGAGAGAGAGGGAGAGAAGGGGGAGAGGGAAAGAGAGTAGGAGGGGAAGAGGGGGCGTAGGGGAGTGGTAAGAGGCAATAAGCATATCATAACAGTTTTAAACACCCACAGTAACTTTTGTAACATATAAATTGAACGGTTAGATCCAGAGGGCAAACTAACATGATCCTGTATTTTCCCTGTGCATTCTCAGCTAAAGGGTCATCCTGGGAGGGCTGAGACCAATCGAGCAGGGATGCATCACAAAGGGTCTTCAGCTGAGCTATTGTGAATGATATGGGGCTGGTAGTGCTCATACCTTTTATCTTGGGGACTCAGGATAATACAAGGCATCTGATTCTTTTTTACTGCCTGGGTTGGGCAACTACAGGGCCTCCATAGTCCCTCTATAGGGCAGCCGAGTCAGTGAAGTTCACGTTTCTCTATCTAGTAGGGGAGAGAGGGGGCGAGATGGGGAAACATAGGCATATCTCTGTTCGAAACTGGTGGTTCCCTTCTATCGCGCGAGGGACGGGTTCCCATCCTACCCGCAACACAAACACCCCACAGACCGCTCGTAGAAACTGGCGTTCGTTAGCAGGGGATGTCCCTCCGATGATTCCTCCAGAGGGGTCTTCTGTGGAGGATTCAATACCTCACGTGCCACACCAAAACCACACAGCCCACCTCCTCCCCCTCCAAAATCGCAGCTCAGGTAAGCGGCATGAACCATCTCAAAGCTTCAACTCCCTCCACTGTAGGTGGTCGTTCTCCTGGGCAGGGGTAATCCTCCAACTTGCAACGGGGTGTAGCTCAGCAGGGTTCTCTTCAGGTTTTCACAGCTGGATCTTTCCATAACAGCTTACTAGGGAGAGGGATTTCGGCAACGGCCAATCGGGTCGGGGTAAGCAGTGTGAACTTGATCACTTTTGTTTGGCTTGTTGGAGCGCAGCGATTCTCTCCGATGTTCTAGCGGGGCCACTGTCAGACTCTTCATCTCGCGCAGCTGGCGGGGTCTCTGCCCAGGTAGGTGGGGGCGTTAAGCCCAGCGCCCTCGCAAACGGGGCCATATCTTCAGGGCTTCTCAATGTTAGGAACTTACCCCCCTTGTTTGCGGTTAACCTAAAGGGGAATCCCCAGCGATACTTTATTCCGTTGTCGCGGAGGAGGGCAGTCAGCGGTTTCATCTCCCGGCGGCGGTTTATTGTTGTCCGCGATAAATCGTTAAACAGCTGGAGAGTTTCCTCTTGAAATATCAAAGGCTCTCTCTCACGGCAGGCCGCAATTATCCGTTCCTTCGCGGAGTAACTAGGCAGATGGACTATGACGTCTCGCCTTCGTCTGGGGTCGTCCGATTTTGGTCCCAGGGCTCGGTGAGCCCGGTCGATCTCGAGGTCCCTTTCATCTACCTCTCCACAGATCAAGGTGAATAATTCTTGTAGGTACGGCCGGAGGTGACCAGGCAGAACCGCTTCTGGGACGTTGCGGACACGCAAGTTTTGCCATCTGTCCCAGTTCTCCTGGCCTTCTTTTAAGTACAAGATTTCATCTTCTGAGCGGGCAATTTCTTTCTCCGCTTCAGTCTGCCTGATATGGGTCCTCTCCAGCCCCACTTCCACCGCCGCCGTCCTCTCTGTTAGATCCGCGATCTCTTGCTTGAAGTTGGTCACGGCCTCCTTGAGATCTGCCTGCCAGAAAGCATGTAGTTTTGTGTGTATCGAGGCCAGCAGCTCCTTCATATAGGACCGCGTTATGGGTTTTTCCGCTCTTTGGTTGTCCCTTGCCTGCGTTCTCCTAGCCGGCTGGGTCGCAGAGCCTCGTGTCTCGGCGCAATCTTGCCTCACGCCTGGCTCCAAGTTTTTCTGAGATGGTGAGAAAAACTTGGACACTACTTGGTTTCCTGCTTTTCTTCCTTTATTTGCTGCGGATGCCATCTTCAGCTGCTTTAATACCCCAAAAACGTTGAAAATTTGCGAGGGGAAAAGTGCTATTTTACGGACGGGTCTGGGGAGCTCTCTCTACTCGACCATGCTTGATGACATCACCGGAAGCCCCCCCTTTTTATCAAGCTTTTGACCACTTGTTAAAACAAAACCGGTTTACTTTACACCCATCAGAAACCATCACCTGCAAATTAAGACCTTTCTTTAAAATACCCAGACTGTTGTGAAATGTATACATGTCATTGCCTAGGCAAAGCCAGCATGCTAGAAACTGCCGAATTGTCCAGATGTCTGAATAGTGCCATTTAATCAGGAGAGACTCTTCTCTGGCAGCTCTCATAAAATCATTAAGAAAGGAGGCATTCTACAAGCACCTGCATAGGCCTGACACTGCTGAACAGTGTCTCCATTATAGCAGTAAGTAAGGGCGGTATTAACTGGCATTACAGTGACATCTGCCAGGTTTAGCAGCAACTATTCCTATACACGCTAAAATAAGAGGATTCCACCATACCGAAACAAAAACAAAATAAATCTTTGAAATAGAAGAATCAGAGAAACTGCTTCAGACCAGTTTTACGGCTTAAACGTGTTGGTCGCAGCTATGATGTTCATTTGGAATTCAATGGTTTAAATTATTGGATTAAGCCGGCAAGAAATAACCATATGGGCCGTGCTTGGGGCAGCTAGCAAGCAAACCTAGGTTCAAAATGGTACAGGATGCCGAATTAGGGGAGGATTTCTGGAGGGAGCAAGTTAGAGAAATGCATGTACCTTTTATGGAACATCTGTGCTCATCAATAGTGGTATGACGGTGTCAGTATAAATGAGGGTCAAAGGAAAGATGTGAGTATCTCACACAGTTTCAAGACACATGGTCAGATTTTTCAAGGTCCACAGTGAGTTTAATCATAGAAAATCACTTCAGCTTGACTAATGAGCATGGGGACAATAAAAAGGTACATTGATTGATGGCCATCATTTTATGATGCTTTATTTTATATTTAAACAATTTAAACATGAAATATGCAATGAAGTATAATCAAAATTAGCAACAGTTACCCGAATTCTGAGAACCAACTTTGTTGCAGTGTCCAGTCTCCCATACCTGTCCAGGAGCTCGACCTCTTTTGGCAGAAAATACCAAAATCACACAGAGTTGTGATTGTCACTTATTTGGAGTCTTGCTGATTTTTAGCATAAGCAGCGGCATAAACTTCAGTGGAGTCTCGCTGATAAAATTCGTACTTTTCTAATAAAATGCTAACTGTTTTTGTAATTTAGTACTCAAATATTACTCAACTTCCTCAAATATGTAAAATCCCTAAAGATTAAGAGTTTCCAGACCCCAAATTTGACCTAAACGTTGGCAGAATACTTTTATCACTATTCATTTACAGTTCACTAGGACTTATTGCTGGTCTCATTTTAGTTAAATTCTTTGGAAATGACAGATTTTCCCAAATACATATTTACAATACTGCAGGAACCGCATAGAGAGAGTAAAAGGTCAACCAAATATACACACAGTACGACACCCAGGCAGGAAATGATCAAATTGGTCATCCTCATCATAACGAGGCTTTCAGTGTTTGGCCAGTGACAAGGACCACGGAAGAGACATATCTGCCAGGAATGGTCCTTGAACATGTAACCAGGATTGGTCACCGTGCAGGAATGTGTTAAACAAGGACAGGTCAAAGCTCCAACTTGTATAAAAGGAGTCAAACACCTTCTGATTTGAGAAACACTGTTGTGAAACAGTTGACTGCTACATCTCTTCTGCTCCCTCTGGAAAATATTTAACTCTTATTGATTTTCAATGGAGGTTTGGTACTTCTGGACAATTGTATGTGCACCAGCACTGTTCTTTATAACAAGAACTTGAGAAGGATAGAAGGAAAACAACTTCTGAATTTGATGGTCACAAATTTCAGATACTTTCTTCTGAAAGGCAACAGATGTTCCTAGACTGGTTTCCTACAAGCTCCGTTTTGTAGAACTAAATACATAATGTAACAAATCTACGTAAGTACCAGCACTCACTGTCTAATAGCTAAATGATGAAAACAGTTGTAATGCAGAATAAACATTTAATAATAAAACGAACCAGAAATAAATCAAATGTGTTTGCAGAAACCAGTATCACAAATGGGCATGTCACAAAGTAAGGGGTGGGGGGGGAGGGGGGAAGGGGAAAAAAATATGAAACACAAGGAATATACACAAAAAACGGAGAACGGCCAGACTTATTTCTGGTTCGTTTATTATTAAATGTTTATTCTGCATTACAACTGTTTTCATCATTTAGCCATTAGACAGTGAGTGCTGGTACTTACGTAGATTTGTTAGTACAGGGGAATAAGGGTCCCCTTTGGTTCCGTGCACCCTGCAATTGCATAAATGTAACACTATCAGAGTGCTGTCTATCATCCCCTTTTACCCTTAAATACATGATGTAAATCATATCTCGTCTCAAATGAGCATGTGCGATCTGGGTATGATCAATCACGGAAACAAGTGTTTCTGCAAGAAACGAAAATGTAATGATCAAAGCTCTCTTCCGATTGTTTGAAACAGGTGAAGATGTGCTTCAGTAAGGCAAGGTGAAAGTATATATCAAATATTTTTGGGTGCAAATCTGGTGCAGTACTGAAGAAAACATGAAACAAAAACATTCAATCTTTCACTGGGATTTCTACATTGATGCATCTGTTTATCTTCACTGACACCACTATTATAGGATCCCCAGACCTTGTGGTCACATCTGGCTGGTGCAGATGATGTTCATAGGAACTGGCACTTGAATAAAAGGATCTTGTATACACCACATACCATGTCAGCGAATAACCTCCACCTTAAAATTCAACTTCACAAATCCCCTATAAAGGGGGAAGCTGCAGCGAAGCCCTGCAGACATAAGACTTTGTCTTTGTGAAGTACTGATACTTACAGTACCTGTCTGAAGCCACACTGACTTAGCAGTAACCAGTGCAAGGTTCACAGATGGATTTCGTGAGGGAAAGGATTTGTTATGAGTCAAGTTTCCTCTAAAAGTAACTTGAATTTGTTGCTGACTGTCAATTGGGTGTGACAAGTGACAAGATGCAAGTGTTAACATCTCTACTGTGTATTACTTCTGGTTTCTTGAAAAATGAAAGAATTTTTTTATTACATACTATACAACACACACACACACACACACACACACCTTGATTCTTTATTTTCTTGTTCATTCTCTCTTACGTAGTTCTGCAGGCAGTATTCCCACAGTCTCACAAGTATTATTCTGCACCTCCCCACAGAGCTCTCCAGATGTGAAAAGGATATGGCCGACTATACAGTACCACACAAATAAAAATGTGCTTCTTTCTACAACATCAGGAACTTTAATTTCGATGTGTTTGGGCAATACTAGTCATACTAGGAAATCTGCACTTCTGAGGTTCCAATGGCAACTTCTTAAATTATTCCTTTCTACCTGCATATAAAAATCACTAAGCGGCACCATACATTGCACACTAAAATATCACAATGAAAGACTTCTTTCCCAAATGTGTGACATAACAAAAATAACCAGCCAGCAGAGCTCTGGGTCTCCTTCCCTGTTCGATCACAGCTTGAGTTTCTGCAGGAAAAATCTTATAGGGGTCCATATTAAAATGGACAAGCAGCAAGAGGGGGTACACTGTGCTAATTTGCCAGAATCCCTGGCTGCACTTAAAGCCCTGTATGCTAATAGATCATTGGGGAAAGCAGGTTGCAGACTTATTTGACGTGTAAATGTGCTCACAGGTGGTATTTTTATTTGCTGTACACTATACAACTCCTTAAACATCTAATGCCAAAGACCAAAGTACAGTCAACTAAGCAGTACCCGGTTTGAAAGTTTATTTTTATTTTTTAATGAAAACATCTTTCTTGGGGGTGGGGAGACCAGAAGGTTCTCCGGAACTATACCATGCTATTTTTATCTCCAAAAACACAAGGGAAATAAAAGTGGCCACCAAATCTCACAGGTCCAGCCGTTGAAGATTCCTGTTAGACGACCATTTAAATGTCGATAACTACACCGGCATACATCTCAGGTAAACCGGCATACATCTCAGGTACACCGGCATACATCTCAGGTACTGGGGTGACCTGCATCTGAAAATAATGTAGAGTTGTAGAGGACCCCCTGGTTCCAATGTTGGGGGGGGGGGGGTGGTAGTTAGGATGGACTGCTGCTTAAAATATACAGAAGTATCAAACTGAATTAATATTTTAAAAAAGTGCTATCCCATGTAGCCGACCAGAAATCTATTGCTGTATAGAATTTAACAGCCTAATCGATCTCAAAGTTAGCCACGCTAATAGCAAAGATTTGAAAGCTTTCATTTTGGGGAAATGAATTACAGGGACCTCTGAATGGGGAAGTTTGGCAATCAAGTGTTCTCTTACCCTTCTACCCCAACGGTCTTTGTGAGAGCCAATAAAGATACGGGGATCGGGGGGGGGGGGGGGGGGGGACTGGCTGTACAAGCATTTGCTGAACACAGTGTGACATCAGAATAAAGGGAGCAGCCAGGAGGAAAGTCTCTCCTCCCAATCTTTACACACTAATTTAACGCCAATATTTAAAAATACACGTGTCAGATTGGGGTAAACAAAGCCAGCAATCCCCCAGATGTGACCATTTAAACATGTCACTGGCATTATTAGTTCACAGGAGCGATTGCCCCTTCCGCCCTTGGGGTTCCCCAATACGTGGCACTCCAGAGGCCCCATGACGTAGTGGATGTGTCATGCACGAAGAGAGGGGGAGGTATTCAGCTTTGATTGCGTCCCGTGTTTGCCATTTCCCGATTAAGGGTCACCTGACTGCGCTGTGACGGAAGGGCCGTAGCACTCTGGGGTTCTCTAAATGGCTGTCAGTGCAGCAGAAGAGGACCAAAGATTCAAAGTTCTGTGGGGAAGATCATGTGACCAGGCAGTCACTAGATACAATTGGTGCACAGCTAGAGGGCAGGGCTCAAAAAGGGACAGACTTTAGGGAAATCCTCTGGTTCTTTCCTTCTTGGTGACTGCGCCTCCAAACATAGGGGGCTTCAGCAATGCCGAAGGCAGTCCCCGCAATGACAGTCCCTATCCCAATACCTCTCTCCACAGACTGCTGAGGAGCCAGAAGTATAAATGAGGATGATCTTTATTATAGCAGCCACTGCTGGTGTCATTACAGCGTATGCTCCAGTTGATAAGGTAGATCCCTGGCTTCTGGATGGTACTGGCCTACGGGTAATGGTGAGGCCTCTCTGAATTAGCTTATTGCCCTCAGCCCATGAGGGGCTGAGCACGTCTCCATCGCAGCCGGGAGGAGAAGAGGAAAGCTCGTACCCCATGAAGGGTTAGTCTGGAAGTCTACTAAACGTCTCACCCCTAAGGAGCTGAACTTAACTCAATAATTTAGCTACTTCCATCCTGAGGCTCAAAGAGGGAGGGCCCAGTCTGCACCACTATTGGCTATTCACAGATCTGTCACCACCACTCCTGTCACTCAGGAAGTCAGCATGAGGGGGAAAAACCCCATAGGATAGCCTGTCACTGTGTGTCTTACTAGAACTTATGTGACATGGAAGGTAGAAAGATAGCTATACCAGCCATGGCTATATAAATATTACAACTATGTAAATAAAAAATAATATAGAATACATTGGTTAGGCAGAACTAAACTAGAGTTAAATAATTTTAAAAAGGCCTTCTATAATCCCTATTAAAACAAAGTACTAGCTGTTAGTAGGTAGATGCTATGCTTTTGGGGGGTGGGAGGGTGGTTTAACAAGCTTCACCTTATCTCTTTTCTTGATAAAAGGCCGTTTATCACAGGGTTTGAGTCTACAGGTCATTTTTTTTTATCCTTTGCAAAGTACTGTACTTATGTTATTAGTTAAATAGTTGTTTGAGAGAAGCCTGAATTCACCGGAACCGAAAAGGGAACCATATTAATTTTCCACAAAGCAAAAAGTACATTCTTCCCCTCTAAGGGGAATAGAGTTTAAGGAATCCAATTACTCTGTTTGTTGTAGAAATTTTTTTGGCCTGCTGTGTGGAAGAGTCCCTTAAAAAGAATTCTTGAGATTAATTATGCAAAATAAAAAATTGCTAATATTAATATATAGTAAAAAGTAACCATAAATTGAATAAACTCTAATTTTGTATTTATCATATTAATCCGCTTAAAAAAAAAAAAAAATAATAAAAAGAAGGATGCAGAACACAAATGTAATGTAAATACTATAGAAAATGAAGGTGGCTATGTATATAGCATCACAATAAGCCATTTTTACATAAAATAGACGCGCAAAAGAATTGCGAGTTAGTGCGTCTCACTGCGCCAATGTACAAACTACACTTTATGTGCTGTGCGCGCGTCAATATAATTTTCACAAAACAAACTAATGGTGCTAGGGGGGCAAGTTGTCACTCAAGCTATTCTGGGCGTAAGAGACTTGCAAGAGGACAAAAAAAAATTGTAATGCATTCATATCAACACGACGCACACTATACAAAGATGGAGGGGGGGAAAAAAACCACACACGTGTGCCCAATGTAAGAACATAAGACATATCCACGCATACCGCTAATCATTGTAGGCATGATTTATTTATTTATTTCTTAAACGCAATTCGCTCTCACTTCATTTTCAAAAGAAAAAAAAAGAAAAAATTAAAGAATTTTGTATAGCCTCCGAATGTCAATAATATATTTCATAAATAAGTGGCCAAGAGATCGGATCAACTTGTGTGAGAAACACTTTCTCGAGGTCTACCTGGTGTAAAATGAAACCAGTATTTTAGGAAGAATGCCTCATGCTTTTAATAGCTCGGTTCCAGACCACCACACGTGGTAAATCATTCCCTCATATTTACACAGGCCAGCCAAGGTTACTGCTCACTTTCTGCTACATCACTGGCCATTTCTGCGATAGTTTATGAACCAAGTGCTAGTTATTCCTTTTTGGCATCAGACTAGTAGTGATTTATCTATTTATATAACCCCTTCAGTGACAGGGTGGCCACAGTTCGCTGAAGGACCCTCTAGCACTGCGGGTTAAACGTCAGAGACAAGCGATTTCCCCTTAACGTTCTCAAAATTGTTCACCCAGCACTCACAATTTCATGCCCCACAGGGACAAACGTTCAGCTTTTATCTTTTCCCAGCCTGGATTCCTTATACAGTACCTGCAACATGTAAACAGGGGCCACAGGGGACCCAAAAAGTTGTATGATTAACTTCTTATTCATTTCCCTATTATGCTTAATCTTGGCTTTACAAGTTACGTGAAAACACAAATAGGACTGCTCCATGATTTACTAAATAGGATTTACTAAATAGGAGAGTTTGGTCCTGATGCACTCTGCGCACCCGAGAGTCATATTGAGATGAACTAGTTTTGTGGCTACAGAAGCAGCAGTTAATCATGTTCAATTTTTAATAGACTATTGTAAGCAGCAACCTCAATTCCCCCCTCCCCCCCCCCCCTTACCAGCCACCTGATTGCCAGCAAATGGAACTTTGATGTCATTGCTCTATGACAGTGTAGCCCCGGTCCTCAGCGGCTCCTAGAGACCCCCCTCCTTTGGAGCAGCGCGGTCGCGGGTGCCGCCGGAGCCAGCGACGGACCTGCCGGCTGCTTCCAAAGGTGGGGGCCGGAGCAGGGAGCGGTTGGAGCCTTAGGAGGCTCGGCGGTGCACCCGGCTAGCGGGGGCCGCCATTGCAGTTGCGCACGCATGCGCCGGGGTTGCGCATGCGCGGAAGAGGCCAGGGAGTTGCCGGCGGCCCTGAGTAGTCGCGCATGCGCAGGGATAAGCGCGCGAACGCTAGCCTACCAGGGAAGGCTCTTGGAAGGGATTACAAGTCCCATGAGCCTCAGCAGCGCCCCATGTGACGCCAGGGAGCCAATAGGGCTGAAGGATTGCCCTGGAGACGCAGATAGATACATTACGCGGGCTTGGAGCTCGTGGAGCAGTTGGCGTCAGAAGAAGCTAGGGGAAGGAGGTAGGGTGCAGGAGTCAGTGACTCCCTGCACTAGGCCAGCAGCCCCCAAGGCCCCAGATAGCCCTGAGTCACCCAGTAGTGTGAGTTGTGTCAGGGACAGCCCCCAGGTTAGGGACCCTGCCACTTACTATCTAGAGTCAGTTAGGGGCCCAGCAGACGCTGCGCGTCCGTCCAGAGGTTTGGGCTCAGACCTTCGCTGTTGCTGCATCAGCCATCCGGACGGTAGTTCCTGTATAAAGTCGACGTCAGGATCCTTTGTGAAGTTCCTTGGCAGGCCCGGGCACCGGAGTGCCCGGCAGGTAATCTACAAGTGCACCAACGAGTCATATCACATTCACAAGGGACATAGTGGCTGCGCAGTCACACATATCTCTCTCACTTGAGGGTGGGTTAATACTGTGTGGGGTTACTGGACACTGGGTGGGATCATCCGGTGGAGGTGGAGGTAGCGTCCTGCGAGACGCAGTAGTTAGTGTCTCCTCTAGGGAGGGACACCTGTTGATTATATGCAAAAGTACGTTTCCTATGCTCACAAGTAAAGTCATTGTTGTTTTACATACTGTGTGTGGAGTGAGATTATATATATATATATATATATATATATATATATATATATATATATATATATATATATATATATATATATATATATATATGTGTCCTGAGAGGAACCACTCCCCCTCTGGTGGGAGCCATCGCAGGTGGAGGCGCTGCACCAAGTACGAGGTTGTTCAAATTGTGTCATACGTGCCCCAGGCTCTCCATGGCGGAGGCTTAGGCCTCCTGTGAGCCTAACAGGTAAAGCGCCACACTGGGTAATGCATATAGATCCCCTCATATACACCCTATCTGCGATTGTGGGGCAGGGGGGGTAATATGGGTTACATCAGTATGACTTTTTATTGGCCAGAGCAAAGGGTGACTGACCCTTGTGCCAGATTATTCTCCCAGGTAAGTAGGGGTTCATTTACCCAGCAACCGGGGCTCCCTGGAAACAGAACCTCTCAAAGTCATCAAGGTAAAGACAAAACAGCACCCCTCACACCCCCCCCCCAACAAGGTTTTGAGCAGCACAGAAAACTGCGTTAACAGGAATCCGTGTACAACTTGTCAATTCTATGTACAATGTCACCTAAATGTGTCTTGTAATTATTATAACAGGGTTTTGCGTCACTATCATGAGTTTGTCAATTCCTTTTATTTCAGAGACACCTCTCTTCCCATCATTCTCATTCTGCTCACGACACCACACAGATCATCTTTATTATTGTTCTTGAATGACACGACAGATCATACTACAACTCTCCCGACAGCCGAATCTCCCGCAGCTTGAAGGCACAAGAGCAGGTTTTGTTGTTTTTTTTTTTTAAAGTAGAACTTAAGTTATGGATGAGAAACATTAGGAATAGCCTGGGAGAGCCTGCTCTACCTCTCTTTCCCATACAATATTGAAGTGTACTGTATATTCAATTAACACTACAACAGGTGAGAAAACCTTACCTTTCAGTGCTGTCAAACAACCAGATGCCATGAATTTGTTTCTTGCTGAACTCTTGACAAAAATAGCAGTGCACATTTTTCATGAGAGAAATGAATGCAGGGGAATGTCAAGGCCTTATTCATGTTTAAATCACTATTGGTTCCCGGAAACTGGAGTAGTACCCTGCTATATACTGTATTTCTATGGCCTGGCATATAAGTCCTGGTAATAGCAGTCAGTGCTAGGGTTAATAAGTGACAAGCTGGTGAGATCACATCCCCTCATGTTTCAATGATGTAGCAACTTACAGGCATGTGTCTGGGCCTGGAAGGTGCTGGGACCACATGACAGGACGAGGGCCTTGCTACAGTGGATTCTGCCCAGTTACTGGGGCAGAATAGCCTCCTCGAGTATAAAGATGTGGGTTCCTCCATATTAAAAGGCGTTTATCTCTGTCTAGGGGTGAGTGCCAGTCATCCCCAATGTGGGGATGGGAGAGCAGGTGTTTCCAGTCTACCTCGAGGCCTCTGGCTTCCACGGTGAAGAATCCTACAATATCCAGGGTGAGATGAATCCACACAGGGAACTCCTCTGGGATCCTTCTATGATAGAGGGACCCCAGGGAATACACCAAGCCGCTTGAGGTGTGCACTGAGCAGACCAGGCAGGATATAACCATGGAAAACCCTCCTGGCCTTAGTTAACAGAAAAGGATGAGATTCCAAAGATGCAGGATCCTAGAATCTAAGTTGTATTCTGTATGGGCTCACTTAAAAGGGCCAGATGGGTTGTATATTGCTGATAGAGTCGAAATAAGGGCAGTGTCTGGAGACTTGGGAATAAAATATGGCCTCCGTGACAAAAAAAAAAAAATTTGTTAATAAAGCTGAGCTTTCAAACAATTCTATGGATAGCCAGGGGCGTGGTTACAGAAGGTATCAAACCAAGATGAACTTTATTAAAAATGAGAATATGCTGTGATGTCATCTCCTCTGCATAATAAAAGTAACAAAATCTGTAACAGTGTCACTGAGGGGCACGTTCTGACATCACACTTTATTTAAAAGATAACACATTCATGTCAACTAAATTTAGAATTAAGATGGTCATATTTAGTCTTGCCGCGTCCGCATGGAGTGCCTGAATGTATTGATGTGTCTCACGTGTGAATAAGTTTTACAGAACTGAAGTTATGAGTGCTGTTAAATACTGGAGGCACAATTCAAACATCGTTGGTAAGAGGTTTTTTTCCCCCTCTGCATAAAACCGTCAATCTCACAACTGATTTACGACAGGGGGTGGGTTTGTGGTTTACATGGCAATAAAATGTAATTCTCAGCAAAGACTATGAAAATCAGATGTTTACAGAGGTGTATTTGGAACCAGATACGGGATATCTCAATCTCTTACCAGTGACCTCTCTGGGAGAAAACAGATGTCATAGGGTGATGTATAGCGTTTTCTTTTATGTTGTACCCTTTTATTTTAAGAAGCTGTTCTGCATTTAATTGTAACTATGTTTCTTGTAATCTTTTTTTCTGTAACCTAAGCACTGTATTTTTATATATATATGAACACATTTAATAAGTAATGCTTTTGGCTCTGAATGAAATGTAGCATGCTCTGGGGAGAGTATTTACGTTTTCGTGCACATTTTGCTACAACTGATTTTGGTGTGTTAAAGTGCATAGTTCTTTCTATAATAAACAGGGATCTGGGGCCCTCGCAAATATTAATTTGACATCTTTTGTTTGCATAACTACCTCAGGTGATGACAGTGGATAGATATGATTTTCAATTGAGTATGGGGTTACTATTAACTCATTGGAGGTACCCTGCGCAGGCAAAAGGTGATTTGGCTAGAGCAGCCGTGTGTATTAACCCCGTTTGCATATTCAAGTCACGTGCTCACTTGGGTGCTGTTCGTGACGGTGGTATATGGGGACGGATTTAGGAGAGATGCAACTCTTTGGAGGGACTTTTGCGAAGGTGAAGAGTGGTGCAGCTTGCGAGCTGTGTATTAATCCTAGTCCTGTAGGGGGAGATATTGTCCATTTGAGGGACCTCTGCGGGGGTAAAAAGTGGGAGCGCTTGTGTGAGTATTAACCCTTGTCCCGTATGCAGGTCACCATACGTGACATGTTCATTTTCAAAATAGATAGGTTAATATGCATAAAAGGTTTCCCCTGTCTTTTTTTTCTTTCAAGGATTTCGTTTTTGTTCCTTAAAAATCGAGGTTTCAGTTGATTTTTCTTTTTCGCTCTTCATCAGGCAGACATTCCAAATGCAAGTGGACAGAGGGCCACAGGTTGGCAACCTGCGCTAACAGCAAAGCACTGTGGGCAGTGGCAGTGCAAGAATCCCCAACACGACGCACTGCCAAGATAGTATAAGCGTCAGAAAAACAGCATTGATGGCAGATGTGAATGTTCTCCCGAAACACACGGACAGGTACACACTGCATTACAAACTCTGTTTATATAACGGGTTAACTAGTGTCAATGTCCTCTTCCCCCAATGCAAACAAACACTGCCCTGCCCATATCAACTACATATAAACAAAGGAGGTAAAGATAAAGTAGGAGCAATTATAAATGCCCCACATGCACTGGAAACTTAAGGTTCTGACAATGTCATCTAAATAAACACAAGACAGGTACAACAGGTATCTGAAGTACAAGCTTCTGTCCCTCTTAATATTACTGAAGCAGTTTTTTTTGCAAATGTAGGCACTACAACACTTAATTGAATAACTCCTACAGTCAGGAGCGTAGCTACTGTATAGCCCGGGCAAAGCCCTTGGGCCCGCTCTCCCCCCTTGTCGGCAGCCCTGCTGACCATCTCTCTATTCTTCCCCAGAGACAGACGGGGGAGATGATGGTACGCGGCGGCGGGCCTCCAGAGTGAAGGAGAGGAGCAGCCGGCAGAAGAGTTAGGAGTGGCATAGATGCAGAGCAGGACAGCCAAGGAGGAGCGCACCTCAGCGGTCTGACCCCAAAGTCTTTTACTTCCGCTGTCTATGCTGCTACCGTGCGCTGCTCTCCGTCCGTCCTGCTCTGCCTCCGTGCAACTCCCAACTCCTCTGCTGAACTCTGGCGACCTGCCGTGTACCATCATCTCCCCAGGTCTGTCTCGATTACCACCCTGTCCCAGACATAGGCATGGAGGAGGCAGGAGAGAGAGAAGAGAGTGCGCGCTGGGGAGGAGCGTGAAGAACGTTGGAGGAGGGGAAAGAGAGAGCGTCTCCAATTTAAAAATAGAGACATTTTTCACCCGAATCTACGGAATACTTCACTTATAATGGGGCCCTGAATTTTTTTTTGCCCGGTGGCACACGCATTTCTAGCTACACCATTGCTTCTTTATAGCATCTCCTAAAACACATAGGCAGTCTTCTGCCATAAGACACCATTCAAATTAATGGACTGCAAGGTGTCTCCCAGCCCCAAAAGGGTTTTTATAGCAGCCGGCTTGGTAGATATGGGCCTTGCGGTCTTGAGTAGATTGCATAGACAAAATTGGTCCAGTATATAGAAATGTGCTTATACAGTATGCACACACTGTTCTACCATCTTCCCTTCTACACTTTAGTACAGCAGAGACAGAAGGAAGGCCTCCCCCACACTGCCCTCTACACTACTGCACACTCCATAAATGCAAGGATAGACCTACAGTAATTATAAATAAAACATAATGGGTTAGGAAAACAACAAGGGCTGTTTACAGAATGCCAGAGATGCACAGTGAGGCATGAAGGCAAAGGTTGAGTCAGATCATCCAACACAGAGGTGCTTAATGATCCAGTAGCTGATGCCCCATCATGTTCTCCTGCTATAAATAAAAGCAAGGGAGGCTGTGACGGGAAATGTTACAATTAACAAGACGCGTTCTATGAGAAGCAGCACAAAATGAATGTTGGTGTAATCAGACTTCTTTTTCTATGTTGTTTATATGAAGTATAGTGTTCAAGTTGCAGTGTTGGTTCTTGACTGTAGGCACATTGTGATACCCATTACAAGACCGGCACTTTTAGAGTTTGGTTGTTGTTTTTATGTCACCAAAACTCTCCCTTGGATGAAGCAAACACAAAGAGAGTCAAAGAGTCTGGGGAACATCTCTTGCAATCTTATTGCCATAACAGTGATCCATCACAAAAGCTTCTCCAGATCCCCAAAAGTAACTGAATATGCAGCAGAACTGTATACCACAAGGTTTTGCAGGGAGCAACGTCTTAAAGTTACAGTCCCTACTAGCAAGATATATTGGAGACACTAATCCACGTAATACTTTCAATGGTGTTTTTAATGTTTGTTTATATCTAGATAAGATTTCTGGGGTCTTGACAGCATCATTAAATGGTATGTATACCTACAAAAGGAATAAAAGCTTGAATTGATTAACAGCATTTAAAGCCAAAAAGACATACCCTGCACAACACCAGGCCAGCTACTCGAGGTTGACATTTTTACCAAGGTTATACACAACTGATTAAATCATTCTGCAACCTGCATGGAATATGACAAAATAAAAATTATAGAGCAGAAGTTATTTTAGTTACAGCAAATTATTTTTTCCATGCTCCCCCTCAAAGCCTCTGTATATGCTACCATAGGGGTAGGACCACATATGAAATGCTTTTCCATCCCAGTGTAAATATGAGGTCTCTGTTTTACGTAACCAGAATCCTGCAGAGGGGGATTTGAAAAAATAAATTAATTAATTAAAAAATGAGCGCAAATTAGTTGAAATACCCATTTAAGCCCTTTGCTGCTAGAGGGGCCAATGGGGATTAAAGTTGTAATCTCATAGATAAAGTAGAAGTTGCAATAAAGTGAATGCAATCAGTCCTGTAACACCTCATCTATCATTCATAATGTACTAGCTGATATACCCGGCGTTGCCCGGGCGTGGAAGGGCAGGGGGCATGGAGTGGAAGGGCAGGGGGGGAGGGGCGTGAAAGGGCGGGGGGGGGCAAGGGGCAGGGAGGGGGGGAGGGGCAAAGGGCAGGGAGGGGCGGGGGGGGCAAAGGGCAGGGAGGGGCGGGGGGGGCAAAGGGAAGGGAGGGGCGGGGGGGCAAAGGGAAGGGAGGGGCGGGGGGGGGGGCAAAGGGCAGGGAGGGGCAAGAGGGCAGGGAGGGGCAGGGGGTTAGAGGGCAGGGAGGGGCGGGGGGGCCAAAGGGCAGGGAGGTGCGGGGGGAGGCAAAGGGCAGGGAGGGGCGGGGGGGGCCAAAGGGCAGGGAGGAGGCAAAGGGCAGGGAGGGGCGGGGGGGCCAAAGGGTAAGGAGAGGTGGGGGGGGCCAAAGGGCAGGGAGGGGCGGGGGGGCCAAAGGGCAGGGAGGGGCGGGGGGGGCCAAAGGGCAGGGAGGGGCGGGGGGGGCCAAAGGGCAGGGAGGGGCGGGGGGGGCCAAAGGGCAGGGAGGGGCGGGGGGGGGCCCAAAGGGCAGGGAGGGGCGGCCAAAGGGCAGGGAGGGGCAAGAGGGCAGGAAGGGGCGGGGGGAGGCAAAGGGCAGGGAGGGGCGTGGGGGCCAAAGGGCAGGGAGGGGCGTGGGGAGGCAAAGGGCAGGGAGGGGCGGGGGGCGTAAGGGCAGGGAGGGGCAAGATGGCAGGGAGGGGCAAGAGGGCAGGGAGGGCAGGGGGGCAAGAGGGCAGGGAGGGGCAAGAGGGCAGGGGGGCAAGAGGGCAGGGAGGGCAGGGGGGGCAAGAGGGCAGGGGGGGCAAGAGGGCAGGGGGGGCAAGAGGGCAGGGGGGGCAAGAGGGCAGGGGGGGCAAGAGGGCAGGGGGGGCAAGAGGGCAGGGGGGGCAAAGGGCAGAGGGGCAAAAGGGAGGGAGGGCAGGGGGGCAAGAGGGCAGGGGGGCAAGAGGGCAGGGGGGGCAGGGGGATGGAGGGCAGGGGGAGGGAGGGCAGGGGGCAAAGGGCATTGAGAGGGAGGGCAGGGGGGGGCAAAGGGAGAGGCTGAGACGCTCCGGTGAGGAGGTGCTGTGCCTCTCGCGGTGAGGGGCGTAGACAGCCAGAGGAGTGGCGGAGACAAACGGAGGAGAGGCCTCTGGGACGGGAAGCACCGGGTGAGGGGAGAGCCGCGTGCTCTGTGTGTGTGGGTGGGGGGGGGGGGGGAGGTGAGCCGGGGGGAGGGGGGTGAGCCGGGGGGGGGGGGGGGTGTGAGCGCCGGGTGAGGGGAGAGCCGCTCAGTGCTCTGTGTGTGTGTGGGTGGGGGGGGGGGGGTGAGAGTCCCCCGCTGTGTCCAGGGCGCTCGCTCCGCTCCCCCGCTGACTGTAGCGGCGCCGGGGGGGGGAGGGGAGGAAAAAGCGCGGGAAACCGGGAGACCCAGGGAGAGGAGGAGGTGCGCGCGGGTCCCGATGCGGATCCCGATGCGCGCCGCGCAGATTGAGAGAGTGTGAGAGAGTGTGAGAGAGTGTGAGTGTGTGTGTGTGTGTGTGTGTGTGTGTGTGTGTGTGTGTGTGTGTGTGTGTGTGTGTGTGTGTGTGAGTGTGTGTGTGTGTGTGTGGTCACTCCGCCTCAGGCCAATGAGAGGTGCGGGGGCGGGCGGCCCAAGGGACCAATGAGATTTCCCCTAGGGACACAGGAAGATGCAGACAGGCATACAGTGCTTTCACAAATATATAATAAGATGGTTTAGAATTGGCTACGTTTAAAATATGACAATCCATCAAAAGCTGTATGCGAAAGTTTAACTTTGAACAGTATAACAGTAAATATTATGCAGCTTTTCCCCTCAGGAAGTAATTAAAAAATAGATTGTTTCTGGACTGGAGACTGAACTGCAGTTGACAAAACAAAAAAAAAAAAAATCAAAAGAATGCCACCCATCCTACTGCACTAGTTTTAACCTCAGCTTTTATTAAAGCTGCAGGCCAAGCAATATCCTACATGTTTTTTTTTTTTTAATTAATTAGTTCTGTACTATGAGAAAATACTTGTAGCATTTTTTTTTTTAAACTCCGAATGGCAATTGTTATGTATAATAATGTAACAAGCATTTTGTTTCTATAGCAACCATTTACAAAGGCACATCCCCTTCCTCTTCTGAAACAGGCTCTGGCACACCCCTCTCTAGCAGTGCACCAAATTGTATCTAGTGACTGCCTGATTACATTGATCTTACCCACAGAACTTTCCAGCTTTGGTCCTGTTCTGCTGCACTGACAGCCATTTACTGAACCCGAGCTGAATCTTCGCCGATCGATCACAGTAGAATGGATCGATCTGCAGCTTGGCGAATTACTATTTGTATGGATTGTATTGATGCACATATTAAAGGGGGATTTTTTTTAATTTTAAATAGCAGCTTGGACTGCTGCTTTAAAACAGATTCCTGCAGGATGAGGCTTGTGCACCAATGGACAGTGCGTGCAAAATACATTAGTATGTTTTGAGTTGAACATTCAGTCCTTGAGAGAAATGTCAGAAGACGCCATGCTGACGTAGCCATGACTGCTTATTACAAACAGTCTAACCTCACAGAAGTCAAGATATTGATTAACGAGCTTGCTAGCATCCCTTGAGGCTAATCAGAACGGGACTCGGCATGGGTCATGTACTGTGGCCTTTTATCTTTCGTTAGACAAATGTGCAGACACACACACACACACACACACACACACACACACACACGTTAACACTTTCACCACAGCAATGTGGCACAGGCCTTGCACCGCATGTGTTCGGAGTGTGGGGCACACAGGCAAATCCAGGAAGCCAGCGGGTTACATTTACAAGAACATTAGTAGGCCCAAAATGAACATGCTGCAATATGCATCAATACGGACTAGGAATGCAGACTTCGGCTTCTTCTACAGAGACCCAGAGCATGTTAGTCATGCTCTCCCAAAAATGGATTACTGCTAGTACCAACTGCCTATCGAAAATCCCTTCTAGCCCATTTTAGATACTGCATCAGCAGAGTGTTTAAGTGAGGATGTGGGAAAATAGAAATTAAAATCAAACAAAAATATATGTCATTTTACAGCTTTGTACCTTGTCCTTCAGATATTGTAGTTATGAGTGAGGACAAGCTATCCTTATTACGGAGGCTTGCAGCAAACAAAGCATACTGTATCAATGTGTTGCAGATCCCTCCGGCAACAAAATATAAACCTAAGAAAACAAATTAAATGAAAATCCAGGGCACTTCATGGAGACGATGTAATGTATTCAACTGACATGCAGAACACCTTGATATTCTGCATGTCACCATCTGAGTGTGCTGGGTTATTAGGTCGTTAGTCAGATGCAGACAGAATCACTCATTGGGGAAAAAAAGTCTACGCAAACATAGGAAATAGTGCAAGGGGCCAGAGGACAAAAAGGAATCTCTGGTTCCTAAAGAATAAAATAACCAAAAAAGGGGACCTTGTAACAGGGACTTATCCCTGTTAAGAATGTTGCCTCTAATCCAGCAGTGTGTTGGTTAATTGCACACCTGCAATCAACCACCCCACCTGCCTAATCAGAAGGCCTGTTCTGAGAGACAGGGACAGAGGATTCCTGAGCTCACAATTGGAGCTGACCTAGAAAAGACAGACCAGAAGATTTCCTTAGTGGACACTGGACTGTCCAGAGGACAGATGTCTTGAGCTACAAAGAGACTGCAGGCTGACAGCAAGACAAAGGGGAGAAGATTTCTAAACCTGGATCCTGAAATTGCTATAGCACACAAGGAGAGCAGATAGGACTTCCCCTACAGCTGCAAGATACAGATAAGATTTTATGGGACTTTTATCTCTGTGAGATATATATGTTTATATATTTGGGATGGTAAATAGCTTAGCTAACCACCCAGTTAGAGAGGGCTGGGCTACATGTGTAGATATTCTCCCAAAGTGGAATAGGTTTTGTTTGGCTTATTTTCATATGTTTTGCTGTGTTAAAGGGACAGGCGCAATAAAGCCTAATTTTAGTTTCACTTTAAACGGTCTCCATTGCGTACCTCTGCACACATCTCTTACAGACCTAATCACTCACATTAGGCATGTACATAGGACTGCACTAGGGTCCCAAGGAAATCAAGTCCAAAATATAACATTTTAAAATATCGCATTTAATAAGCAAATAAATTACAATAGATTTAAAAAAAAAAAAAAAAAAACCCACACTTATCCACAAAGTTATAGCCATGAAACGAAGGCAAATGCGCAAGGAAAGTTATGGACAATGAGATCCAAGAAATGGCTCTTACAGACCGGGGAAGGCACTAAGGATTCGTACAGCAGCATTCTTTATGTGGAAGGACTTTAAGGGAAGTACCATGGTCCGTTAGGGATCAGTGAGAACTAGCCAATGGAAGGGGTTTCTCCAAAGTGTTGCGCCCCCTCCTCCCATAGTTTTCATGTAGTTATTTGCTACTTTCTGCTACCCTTTGTGGCTTACCCTTTCTCTCCCCCCCCCCACCTGCCCCCCCCAATGAGTGTTAAAGTACATAGCCTTCTTGATTCACTCCATTTCTTGGTTCTCCTGGTCCCCAACTTCCCTTGTGCATTTCCCTTCGTTTCAGGGCTATAAAACTTTGTGGATAAGGATTTTATTTTTTTCATTTGTGTCTTATACTTGATAGATTTTTTTTTCCGCGATGTTTACGATTTTCCTTTGTATGATCCATTGGGCCTTTATTTGCTCGTTATTTTAAATTTGACATCTTGGACTTCCTTTGGGGACCCTAGTGCAGTCCCATGTACATTGTAGCTTTCTAATTGGAGTGTTGAGGACACCTTTGGTTATTTATTTAAGGTGATTAGTTCATGCTTGTAGACGGACGTTCACAGAGGTACACAATTGGAGTCATTATTATGTGAAATTATAATAGGCTTTATTGTGCCTTGTCCTTTTCATCAGGACATTATCCAAACACAGGGGGGAACAAAGCTTCCATTCACTTGGGAGTATTTCTAGTGAAATCTTTGCAATTAGTTCACATCTCCATTAGTTAAGCATTTCTCCCATCCCAAACACATAGCATGAAAATAAGCAGATATAAGCAGTCTCTTAATAATGAAAGTCTTATCTGTTTATCAGCTGTAGAGTAAGCTTCTCTGCTCTCCTGGAACCGCACCCGTGCGTGCACAGAAAAATATCAGCATCCAGGTTTAGAAGTCTTATTGGGCGTCTTGCAATCAGCTCTGCTGTGTGGCTGGCAGAACTCAAGACATTGTGGTGTCTCCAAAGGTCAGCTCTCAGTCAGAGCTAAAGAGAGTCAGTCACTTCCTGTCTCAAAGGCAGGCTTTTTGTAAACAATCTAATCAGGCAGGTGGTGTTTAGTAATTAACTACCACACTGCTAGATTAAAGGAACATAACTGAACAGGGATAAGTCCCATGTTACAATGCTATACACAGATCTGCCCTTGTTTGTCCATTGTTTCTGGATTCTGTAGAGTGAGGCGAGCACAAAAATATCATTTGTCTCCATGTGAAAACAGACATTTAAGCCAATATATTTCATTCATATGGAATAACTGCATTTATTAAGCTGTATTCCACTTGGTTAAATCCAGCCCGTTAAGAAACGCTGCTGGCGTTCCAGCCCAATTCCCAAAAGGCTGCAAAAGACTACTTCAAACTTTACAGCACAGTGTCCCACATCTCTCCAAAATGAAAAGTAGAACTTGGTTTATAAACCAGATGGAAAAGGTGACAAGCTTCCTAAATGACTCTTGTACTAAATTCCCATGTCTGGCAACCATGATACATACAATATTCAGGGGGTAAATCTTACATCAATTATGCTCTAAATCAAAATGGTACGCATTCACCCTGGGGTTTCTCTAGCAATAATCACTGTCTGAGGCAACTTTCTCGCTGAGTAGGAAAGGCCTAAAAATGTGAAGAATCCTGTTTATGACACCATTGCAAACATTTGTGTCTCTAGGATTTATAACGTGAGATTAAGACTTTATTACCTGCATCGGATTAATTGAATGTCCTCCTCTTCCCCTCATTTGATTTCATATTACTTAAACATTTTGGCATATTTTCATATGTATGTAAACTTTAAATTAAAATGGTTTAAAATAAATCAACTTTATTTCCTTCAACTCGAGTGTTTGCTAATTATTCATTATTTTGTGCACGAGTAGCGAGACCAACTGGGATCCAGACAAACATTCCAAAGCTGCAGACCAAGCAATATCCTACATGTGAGATTGATAGGAAAAATCAGTTCTGTACTCTTTAAAAAAAAAAAATGCTACAAGTATTTTCTCAACCACTTTATAATACATAAAAAATGTAATTCAATGTAAAGCATTTTTTTGTTTCTATAGCAACCATTTACAAAGTCACACCCCCTTCCTCTTCTGAAACAGGCTCTGGCACACCCCTTTTTGAGCCCTGCCTTCTCTAGCAGTGCACCAATTGTATCTGTCTGGTCACATGATCTTTCACACTGAACTTTGCATCTTTGGTCCTCTTCTGCTGCACTGACAGCCAGCCATTTAGTGAACCCCCGAGCCAAATCTTCACCGATTTATCACAGGAGAACGGATCAATCGGCAATTTAGCGAATTACTGATCATTGTGTTGACTGTATTGATGCACATACAAAAAATGTGAAGAAATAATAAAAACTGCAGCTTGGACAGCCGCTTTAATGAATTCTAAGGCTTTGTCCCCGCTGGAGCATCGCGTGAGCAGGGACTTGTATGTATGCATACACGTCACCTCGCCAAGCGCCGCCCGCTCAGCGCTAGCGGGGACGCAGCCTAAGGTGTGTGTGAAGCATTGTCATGATAACACCTCTGCCATCAGCAACGCTTCTCAGCTCAATGATTCCAATCAATGTAGCGGTGTGTTTATTGATCTCCAGATGCAGGATGCAGTTATGAAACAGGAATGCAACAGGATTGTTATTCGAATCCCCCTTTCTGCCTGGCAGCTTTTTATTTTGATCCAACAGACACCTCATACAGAGAACATCCATATTCTTTTATCCCCTTGTTAATTAAAATGATGATCTTTCCAATAGGATGAAGGTGAAAGTGACAGATTCATTGTACTTAATGATCAATAACTAAATAATCACTGAACCATACATTGCTGGTAAATCCCTTCCGACCATAACATGCAGTCACACTTTACAACATGTACAGCTCAACCCCCTTATAACGCTGTGCTTGGGGTCCAAAGAATCACACAGCGTTATAAGCGGATCGCGTTTATTATTAGAAATAATGTACATTTGTATGCATAGTGCAATAAAGTATTTATTGGTATCTTAATCATGTTGTAAAATATTCATAAATACAAAAATTGGGAGCCACGCTTGCATCGCATTTTAAGCGGGGTTGAGCTGTATTTGCTTTACAATAAAGTGAAAGCACTCTGGTAGGTAACATAATCTAACATTTAGGAGATATGTATCAAGATGATGTAATTTGATCAGTTTGTGGCAGCAGCAAATGCAAGTAATGCCAATTCAGTTTCTTAAATTTGATGCATTTTTCACCATTGTATAGCTTTCAAAATGTAGGCCCAAAAGCCAAAACCGCATGTAATATAAAATAGATTTATGGATAATAGTTAAAATCTAATTTATGAAACTTCTACAGTAATTGTAACGCAGGAGCTAGTTACAAAGTAGTTTGAAAATAAAGAAACGCTTTTTTGTTTTGAATTGACCAAAAAAAAAAAAAAGTAATGTACAATTAGTTCAATTTAAATTAGGCATTTTTGTGGGACTTCACCTTTCATGTAGTTTTTTGTTTGCATACTTTAGTGATTTACAAGGTTACGGGGAGAAAAAACAATAATAAAAAAAAAAGTGTGTGTACAGTATGTGCATAAGTAGCTCTCAGAACGAGTTTACTCCTCGGCTGTAGAAACTTGGCACATGCTGTACTGATACATATGGGTACACAGTTTCCCGCTGGCACTGTCCCAGGGTCTCTTGTTATGAAGACAATACATGTAATCAACCTTAAACGTAACAAAACCATGAGGGCTATTTACACACAGGATTAGAAGGCACAGAACAGTGGTGTTAAATACGTAGTGCAAGATACAGTACTTGGCAATAAAAATTTAAACATTTTTTTTTTTAATTGCAGTCTTTGTTAAAAGGCACCTGTTGCTTGCAACACGAATACTGGGCGTTCTTTTTATGTCGCTCCACTGCAGAGAGGTTTGCGCGTGTTCCTCAATGTTATTTTTGGGGGGATAGCTGCAAGTAAAAAGGATTAGTCAAGTGCCAAGCAAGGTGAACTAAAATTTGAATCCCTGTGATCTTGGGCAAGTCCCTTTACTTCCCAGTGTCTCCAGTACAAACTTTATTATAATCTCCACGGATGTGTGTCTGAAAAGTTGTGTAGTCGACGCTGCATTGCTAATGTACAAATTAATAAATTATTCTTATTAAAATTAAAAAAATGGGTCGCACTCATAGGCCCATAGTCGGGAGGTAATCCCAGCTAGTGCAAAACATGCGTTCCGCCATTCCCAGATGAAAAGCCCCTTTGACTTCATACTGTGAAACGATCTTCCCCATGCTATGGAAGATTTCAGCGCTGTTCAAGTGAACGGAGCAAGAGGAATACAGCTTCAGATCATATTAAAAGTAGGGGCCTCGGAAACCAATGGTTTTGCAAATTAATGACTAAATGTTTATTACAAGATTTACATGTAGAAAAATAAAATGGTAATAAGTTCCGTGCCCTTATTCTAGAAAGGGTGATCTTGCTTATGCGGCGTCGTAACTTCCCTGGCCGGATTGGTGCGATTGCATTTGATAGAAAAAGGAAAAAAATCCAGATGGCACAATATGTAAAAGGGATAGATTGCCCCAAACCTAATTGGAGGGGAGGCGACAGAATTAATTTAATATCCAGACGCGAGAGCTTCTGGATACACACACACACACCTTAAAAAAAAAAAAAAAAACATTTAAAATACAAAATTGGCCCAGATGATCTCAATATGGAGTTTAAATTGGCGTCCTTTCTAGAAGGAAATTAAAGGCTCCCTAACAAGTTCTTTGATCTAAAACAATCCTAATTTGTCTAATAAACCAAATTGATGAAATCCAGATTTTTCCACAAAGAACCAACATTTTCTTATAATGTATGTTTTTTTTAAATAAGTACTAATTTGTATTGATTGTGTATAGAATGAAAGTTGTATGAGTTTTCAGCATGAGCCAGCTAACTGATTAAATGCTTTTTTAAATGGATTAATAAGGTTGATATAAATCACAATCTCCATCAGTGACCAGTTTGTAGTGCTGCCTCTTGCAATTCTATGGATAATGTTTAGTGAATGATGTCATGTTTTAAGTAATGTCATATTTGTTATGTACACCCATGGCTCTTTTCTTTATATTATTCATTTTGTAAAGGAGCCGAAGGGTTAATATTTTAGGATATATATAGCCAGTAAGCTCCAATTTCCCCTGAGGAAGTGACAATCCGAGTCACGAAACGCTTAGGTTGGAGCTTGTTGCGTTCGTCAGCAATAAGGTGGAGTAATCGGTGCAGCGGTGACGTCATCGGGGGAGAAGCAAAGGGAGAAGGGAGTCGCGGACTCCTAGGCTCAACCAGGCTTAAACAGTGTGAATACACTCACCAGACTCCACAGTGCACAAACGTGCCTCTCTTAAGGCAGAGTTCAGGGTGGATGCTACGGCCACGAGCGCGCCTCCGTTGCGCGCTCCTGCAGCTCAGCTATCTGTGCCTTGGCTGCAGGAGTTGGGTCGCGGCATGGCGAAAGTGTCACGTAGCTGGTTCGCTGAACGAGCTCACGTGACGCGACTGTAGCCCAAAATATCATTTTGGGTTGTAGCGGCAAAAAGTAGCAGCGTCAATGCTTTACTTTGCCGCCGGTGGAGTTTTCAGTTGGAAAACTCCCACAGAACCCGAAGTTGCGACGGACGTGCTCGCGCATGCAAGAGCGCGGATGCCGCGTAGCATCCACCCTGAACTCGGCCTTACCCTGGGGCTGACTTCAGGTGCGCGCAGGTTTCAGCACATGGCGGTGGGGCTTCAGAGAAGGTCGAGCTGCAGCAGGATTTCCAAAAATCGAACACTAATTTCCCACCATTTGAAGCTTGACGAAACATTTTGCAAGTTTAAAAAAATAAATAAAATTATATACAGAAAAAGAAACGCTAGAAATGTGGCCACTGCACGTTGGATAGTTTCACACACACCTGTAGCCAACGCTAGGACACCGAGAGAGATCTACTCAAAGCTGAAATATACTCCAATGACACCTTGATGGGAAAGAGACACCAAGGTGATGTCCAAACAGAGCTAAAATTCATGCAGTGACATGATAAATTAATGCGCAAAAAAAAAAAAACCCTGCAACGTATCCCAAATTTGCCATATTACAATTCAATGTTAATGCTTGTTATTGTAGTCACAATATCTCAGAGCATATGTGATACTGGTCACATCTGTAACCTGCACAGTTCAGATCTGTTTACACATAATCTCCTTTGAATGTAATCTGTGTGTTGTTAATACATGCATTGCTCCAACAGATATCCCATATCTATTTGCTGGTTAGGACAATTTTTACTTTTGTGCCACATGTAGACAGCCTTTGTAAAAGTCTATATCTACAATGTGCAAATTATTCCTACAATACAGAGTGTCTCCTGTATGATTAATGCCAGATAATGTTGATATCTTTATGTGCCTGGTAATTACATAACACAACAACTCCATTCTCGTTCCACCCTTCCCATTCTGTGTGTGACTCTCTCCCCCATTCCCTGTGTGCGCGTCTCTCTCTCCCCCCATTCTCTGTGTGTGCGTCTGTGTCTCTCCCCCATTCTCTGTGTGCTGCCTCTCCCCCCCCATGCTGCCTCTCCTCCTCCCCCCCATGCTGCCTCTCCTCCCCCCCCCATGTTGCCTCTCCTCCCCCCCCCCATGCTGCCTCTCTTCCCCCCCCATGCTGCCTCTCTTCCCCCCCCATGCTGCCTCTCTTCCCCCCCCCCATGCTGCCTCTCTTCCCCCCCCCCATGCTGCCTCTCCCCCCCCATGCTGCCTCTCTCCCCCCCCATGCTGCCTCTTTTCCCCCCCCATGCTGCCTCTTCCCCCCCCATGCTGCCTCTCTCCCCCCCCCCATGCTGCCTCTCCCACCCCCATGCTGCCTCTCTCCCCCCCCCCCATGCTGCCTCTCTCCTCCTCCTCCCCCCCCCATGCTGCCTCTCTCCTCCTCCTCCCCCCCCATGCTGCCTCTCTCCTCCTCCCCCCATGCTACCTCTCTCCTCCTCCCCCCATGCTCCCTCTCTCCTCCCCCCCCATGCTGCCTCTCCTCCCCTCCCCCCATGCTGCCTCTCCCCCAATGCTGCCTCTCCTCCCCTCCCCCCATGCTGCCTCTCCTCCCCTCCCCCCATGCTGCCTCTCCTCCCCTCCCCCCATGCTGCCTCTCCTCCCCTCCCCCCATGCTGCCTCTCCCCCCCCCCATGCTGCCTCTCCCCCCCCCATGCTGCCTCTCTCCCCCCCCCATGCTGCCTCTCCCCCCCCCATGCTGCCTCTCCCCCCCCCCCATGCTGCCTCTCTCCCCCCCCCATGCTGCCTCTCTCCCCCCCCCCATGCTGCCTCTCCCCCCCCCATGCTGCCTCTCCCCCCCCCATGCTGCCTCTCTCTCTCCCCCATGCTGCATCTTGTGTGTGTCCGTTCTGGTCCCTACCTGCCTCTGTGGAACATTGGAGGGGAAGCCATCTTGAGCCCTGGCAGCAGACACCGAAGCTCCCACTGTCTCACTGCTGGGGCTCCTCTGCCTCTAACCCCGCCCCCACCCTCTGCAGCTACAGTCAGACCGGCCTCTGCTCTGTTCCTGCATTCTCTGCTCTCTGCTGCCCCCCCTGCTCTGATGGCCAAAACCGAAACAGCCACAAAAAAACGGGACATTTTAAAGAGTGCGGGGCAGCCGGGACAGGCACTAAAAAAACCAGGGCTGTCCCGGCTAAACAATCAAAATCAGCTGCAGCATAGAGTTAGGCTACGCTTATTGTGCTGGTGACGGTCGCTGGAAAATCAAATGGAGAGGACTTCCAGCGATCGCGACCAATCCGTCGTGTCGCGCTTGCTATAAGCGCACATGACGGCGGCAATGCATTTGTTTTGCCACGACGTTGCGTCGCTGTCGCCATTTCGTTTGTGTGCCTATCAGGAGCACCATATAAAAACTACATAAACAGGAGCACCATACAAGTGCCAGATTAGGTAAGAATGTAGAATGATGCATTGTCCTATCACACACGCACACAAAAGTAGTATTGTCACTTTAAAAACGTCCTAAGCCACTTTTAGGGCTAGAGAGGAAAAAAACACAGTAACATTTAACCAAAAGTAACACAAGCCTGTGCTTAGAGCTTGGACAACTGTCCCAGGCCCGGTGGCACCCCACCCAGTCACTGCTATCCTTCCTCTTCCCTTCCTGTCGGTGCCGGAAGTCACATTCAGCTTCTGGCAGATAGGAGCAGGGTGCTGTGTGTGTCTGTGTGTGTGTGTGTGTAGGGGGGAGAGTGTGTGTGTGTGTGTGTGTGTAGGGGGGAGAGTGTGTGTGTGTGTGTGTAGGGGGGAGAGTGTGTGTGTGTGTGTGTGTGTGTGTGTGTGTAGGGGGGAGTGTGTGTGTGTGTGTGTGTGTGTGTGTGTGTGTGTGTGTGTGTGTGTGTGTGTGTGTAGGGGGGAGTGTGTGTGTGTGTGTGTGTGTGTGTGTGTGTGTGTGTGTGTGTGTAGGGGGGAGTGTGTGTGTGTGTGTGTGTGTGTGTGTGTGTGTGTAGGGGGGAGTGTGTGTCTGTGTGTGTGTCTGTGTGTGTGTGTGTGTGTGTGTGTATGTGCTTAAAGAGGCAAACAGAGTGTGAGGGAGAGAGTGTAAGGGGGCAAGAAAAAGGGGATGGGGGAGAGAGAGAGTGTAAGGGGGCATGTCATCTTCCTCCCCAATTTGTATGCCTTGGATACAAAACAAGTAGACTGCATCTACAGTAAAAAAATAAATAACATTTAAAAAAAACATTCCAATGTTACCTACCAACTATTCTAATGAAGGGACAATTCCCAGGTTCACATAGGAAACCTCACTTGCCCTTCTGTGGAGTTTTACTGAACTGCCTGAGGCCGTCTGCCATATTGGTCGAAAAGTTGATTAAAACTGGAATGTCTCTGAAAACAAAACTCCTTATCCCAAGGGCTAAAAAGACACCGACCCACTTCCTTCTGAAGCAAGATGAGTATTTCCAGCCCATGGCACATACCAGCTGCAGGAATATTAATCCCAGAGGTGGTGTCGGCAGAACGGACCCAGATAACCACGACGTCTTCAATATGGTTGGAGGTTATAGTGAGTTAGTGATGTATTCATTTCCATTCACTTGACAAAAGGAAGTAAAAGGAATAGGTCATGTGGTACCTTTTATTGAACAGACAAATCGTAGCTTTCGAGGGTTCTACATCAGGTATGGCAGAAATATAGAAAGAGGATGTAATGATAAATCAGGATATATTAAGTACTTTAATCAATCTTCAGGGGTTAACGAGAGTTACAAATGGTGTTAAAAATACAAGAATTGTTTTCATGACCCATTAAACCCTTGTTCAGGCCTAGTTTAGTTTATAGGACTGATTGAATTCCTTCTAATATAGCCATATTTCACTAGAATAAACAGGACACGTAAATGTACCTTCAAATACATTCTTTGGAGGGTTCTGCAAAGTTCAGGGGACTTGGCTAGGGTGTTCCAAAAAGTACATTCATTTAATATGAATATATTATGGGAGGACACCTATTCTGAAGAATAACTAATAGATATTTGTAATAGTTGCAAGGAGACAAATGCAGCAAGGCCAAACCCTTCTAGTTTAGGAGGTGGCAAGGGACAGATATCCAATTGTCACTCAAATTTAGGAGCAAGCTGGTCAAAACGAGTCTTACATTCGGCAAATGCACCTGACCCTACTGATAGGACTCACGTTTTTCCAAGTATTATAGAAATAAAGTTATGAGGTCTTTTATATATTGAGGCAGGCTTTTAAACGTCACAAGACAGTTTTTTCCTTTTAGGTCGTAAATGTTAGCCAGAGCCAAATTAATGATAGGGGTGGGCCTATGTATATTTCAATGGTATATGAATAGTATATATTACAGAAGTCTTCCCTAGGTATTATGAGAATTAGACGTCAGACGTGTGTTTTGGGATCAAACACGCGAGTTCTCATCTTTTCCAGTGAGGTCTCTGGGAAGAAGCTAGACATGTGGTAACGTACTGTATAGGGAATTCTGTTTATCCTGTTATTTTAAGAAAATTATCCGCATTTATTGTAACTATAATATTTTCTGTAACCAAAGCACTGTATTTTTTGTATATGTAACGGTGTTTCCCTCTGGGCCCTTCTGATCCTGACCCCATATGTGAGAAACTATCCCAATTACATGTATGTGTAGTGTGGTGCACCTGCTGGCTCACAGGACTCGTGAGTCTCCCGCTTGATGTTATGGGGAATATCACCATGACAGGCGTCTGAGGTAGTGTTCTGAGTCCTACTCACATTTGGTACAGCGCCTCCACTTGTCCCAGGTCCCCACAATAGCAGGGCAAAGTTCCTGGACAAGAACCCCTAGGTGCATCTTCTTGCTGAGTAACTTCATTCACAGACAAGAAGGTTCTTTCCATGGGCATCTTTATTGACATGGGTTCTGGCAGACTGCCCATCACAGCGGCCGACACTTAGCCGCACATCTTGTAGAGGCCCTCCATGCAGAAGGTTCCTCCTGTCTCTTTGAGTTGTTCTTCCACCTCTCCCCTAAGGGAGACCACCAGCTGTGCCAGGTCCCTGGACACAGTGTGTAATAGATTGTCCCTTGGCCACTCTGACAGACTTGAACTGCTGCAGACCTTGAACTCCAACTCTGAACCAGCAGCCAAAGAAGAACCCTTGAACTGAACCACTAACTTTTGGGAGTGCTGTGTAATATATAGGCTCCAGAATGACCCACCTCTGTGTCACTAACAGTGGCCACAAAACATGCTGTCACTTCCTTTGCTACATATATGACACATCACAGGGGTTTGAGGGCAAACCTCCATGAACACTACTGGCCACCCTGCCTTCTTTCCAGGATTACTGCCAGCAAGAGAGAGATCTGTACACCAATTTTTGCACATGGCTACATATATTTAAGCAAAAATTTGAATAAGTGATGCTCTGGTCACCGATTGAACTGTTGCACGCTCTGTAGAGAGTAAAGTCAATTTTTGGACACATTTTGCCACAATAGATGTGTCAAGTGCATAGTTTTTCTTTAATAAACATGGAACGAAGACCCTGGCAGATACATATTTATCCTGCTTTTCCCTTGGTTGGTGGCGGCGAATAGATATTGATTGCGATAGAGTAAGGGGTAAATATTAACCTCATTTGAAGTACCTTGCGCAGGTGAAAGGAGAGTTGGCTAGAGCCGGGTGTGTATTAATCCTAGTTGCATATTTAAGTCACGTGCTCACTTGTGCACTATTCACGACAGATTGTATATGGGGACGGAGTGAGGGGAGATACTGTTCATTTGACAGACCATTGCGGAAGGTAAAAAGTGGGTCAGCTAGAGCTGTGAGCACGTGACCCTTATCCCATATGCAGGTCACGTGCTCACAGGTGCGCCGTACATGACAGAGGGGATATTATATACAGAGTTGCATGCAGGCAGACTTTTGTGAAAATGAACAGAAGGCATAAGAAGCTACATTCCATTGTAATGCAATACAGACCTAGACCATTAGCAACCCACCTTTTGCATTCACCTGATGGATCATTAATGCATCTTCAACTTTGCATCTATGGCTTCAACATATTACAATTGGGGTCTTATACCTTTAACCGTGAAAGGGCATACAAAAAAAGTTTGTATTAATCAAGACATTAAAATAGTGTTTAGGATCCTTCTCTATAAGGAGTTACAGAAAACTCCTGCTTTATATACATGCAATAAATAGATGGGCTGACATGTTACAAGATATTAGAAGTGTATACCGCGTTGCGGAATATGGTGGCGCTTTACAAATAAATGATAATGGCTCATCCAGTTTCCATGCAAAAAAAAAAAAAAAAATAACACAAATAAGGTAACAATAGGAGCCTAAAGCAAACATGTCCAGTGAAATGACGTTCATCAAGTTAAGATCAGGTTTCGTCCTTCCAGGACCCCCCAGAGAATTTGGTAGCGAAGCCATTAAGGCTGAAGACATTCCTCTTAATTTCTATGACAAATCAGCCTTTAAGATGTTCTTACAAATAATGTGCACTGTTTACAATAGTAATGGCAATTGCTCAAGGATCCGTGCACATATAACTGCCTAGGCAGGGGATAATGATGTGCAGCTGCTACTAGAAAGATAAATTCCTGTTAAAAATAAAATAAAAAATATTCTATATTTTTTGTAAATTCCCTCCCCCCCCAGGATTGAAATGCAGACCCTGTTAAAATTAACAAACAAAAAAAACAAAAAAAAAAAAAACTGTTTTTCCTATATCTATTAATCCCAAGTGCCTGCTTTCTACACTTTATATATTATGTACTTTCAGTGCACAGAGGTAGGTTTGCCCACTGAATGTGTTTGTGACATACAGTACACCTATTATCAAGGTGAGCTTGTGCCTAATATTCACAATTGACATCTCTGATATTGATCTGCTAAGCTATTAGCTTTTTTAGGCATATTTTTGTTCCTTACTGGGTCAGTAACTACAGACATATTAGACCATCCGGTCCATATTATTCCATGAGGCAGTGAGTCAACATTCATTTGTTATATACCCGGTATTTCATGGAGGTATATACATGTGTATTATCAGTCCTATGTTACCTGTTCCAATTATACAGGCTTTTTTTAATCCTTTTCATTGCTGCACTAGAGGGTTAACTCCTACTTGTGAGTTTCTTTTCTACCATTAGGTAGATTGGTTAGATTTTCTTTATCCACCTAGTTTGCAGTTTTAGTATTACGTATTGTTGTCTGTTGTGTGTTTTGTCACCAATGTCAGTTGGTTGTTGGTTTCAATGTTTTGACACTTATTTTAATTGAGATTTATTAAATATTATGTATTAAGTTACTCATCATTTCATCATCACATACAACGAGTGCTGTCAAATAGGGTGCTTTTGTTTCCTAGTATCCACACCTATTATCAAGGGCAGAACCAACACCACAGTATTTCAGTCTCTATGAAGGATGCAGTTAGTAGTGGTCTATTACATACATTTTACCACAACGGGTTAAATATGCCCTGCTGTCCAAGTTGCTATTTAATGCGCCGGCGATTAACAGGTTTTATTGCCTTGCTGAATCTGCTATATCGGTCAATGCGGAGATACGTTTCTTACGCGCTGTGGTTATTAAACAGAGAACCAACAATGGCTGTAAAAAGACAATGCTTTTAGGGTTTTAAAGCATTATGAAATATTAATAGTGCTCAATAAAAAATTTACACAGTAAGAGAAATTGACAGAACATAGGAAAATTTACAAATTTGTATATAAAAAAAATAATATATACAAATAAATGTTTCTCAGCCTTTATCCAAGATCAACTTTAAGCACCTCATCAGGGGTCAGTTCACTCCTGATAAATTAGACATCCATTACAACTCAAACAATGACTATTTTTACACTTTCAGTCTCATAATGTTCTTGTAAATCACTATTTTTCTGTCATTTCAAAAATCATGCCGCCCCACAAAAGTATTTAAAATCATGCAATCACAAATAACGTACATTTTTATTATTCACACGCGACATGTTCTGCATGCCTTCGTAAAGAAGGGTAAGTTCGAAAGTATGTAATGTCATTTTTCTGATGATGTAGACAGACTGGTACACAAAAATCGCTGTGCAACAGGTTTTTCTCCTCCGCAGAACGTTATAGAATCGTGACATGCAGTACAGAAATATCTACTATATGCAGTACTTCACACTGAAAAGGGGCATGATAAAATGAAAGCGGTGTGTGTCATACAGAGTATCTGCACTTAAGCTGGCACTACGGTTACAGTAACCATCAATTAAACTGCCATTTACAACATAATCAGCTAGAGAGAGTATACATGTAAGAATTAGAGCCTGTCGTTTCCGTGCACTGGCACTAATAATAGAACGAGCTGTCCCATAAAGATGTGGTGAAGCCATATACGTTACTGTCTGCTACACTGTTGTATTTCCCTGGCACAAGTCTGCGACTACTTCTGGAAAAGAACACTATAATGTTATTATGCATCTTATAATAACATGCTTTTTCTATGATCAGACAAAGCTTTGGCTGAAGTGCTTTGGGACACTTCATCACTGGATGAATTTAAAGCTGAAAGGGCTATTCATGTTCTTGTGCCAGTTCTGGCTTCTCATGAAGTGGTCATCTAATTCAACGGTGTTTGATACTTGGCTGTGCATTGCTAGGGGATTAAAAAGCCAGCACTTTATTTCTGTTGATGTAGCCTTTCAACTTTTTATTCCCTTTCTGCTAATTATTTTCTTATTGTGTGCGCGTTCTAACGTGTGTGCGCTAGATGAGATCTCTCTCCATCAGGGGTCATTCTCCATACTAACACTCTGCTATTGGGTGTGCCGCAGACCCCTTTGGCAACAGAGCGCTGAAAGCCCCTCAAGCAAAAATTTGGTTTCAGGCGCAACCCCTTAAAACATTTTTACTACTTTTTTTTGTGCTCAACACCCATTAGTTTTACTGCTCATAATTAATGACGTATGGCAAGTTTCACAATCATTCCCCAAATAAAATGCCACCGTTTTGGCACTACTGAGAGCTTTGAATAATAAAAGACCCAGCCACTTGGGAGGTGATTAGAATGCATACTGAAACCAAAGGGATAAAAGAGTAACATCAACAGGTCCCCACCTGGTAATATGTGGGAACTCAACTAATGTAAAGTATGAATGTAGTATATAAAGTCTGACAATTGATCAGATGGCATATCTCATTGCCATCAAAAAAGTAGATGAATAAGAAATTAGACACCAACAAGGATGTTCAGCAATAGAAAAATATATTCAATATAAATCCCACATTGTAAAAAGAGATCAGTCAACAAATACGTAATTGATCATACAAAATATATTCAACGTGAACAGAAAAATAAACAAATACGAGGATGTAATGAAAGACAATGTCTGACCGCATGGATTTAGAAAGTACAACAGGCCGACACCCAATAAGGGAGAGACTACGTTTCGGGCAAAGGCTCGCCCTATATCAAAAGTATATTCATTACTGCTGACTGATCTCTTTACAAAGTGGCATGTGTCTGTATTACTAAACATCCTTGTTGGTGTCTTATTTATCTGTTTGATTACATTGTGCATTCCTTGGATTATTAGAATGCCCAATTGTGATCCTCTCCAACTGTACCAATGTAGCAGATACTGCACCTTTTGTACCTATTCCTGCTCATGCTTGAAAGCCGAGGCGTGCTGCACTGCTGCTATCCCATTAGTTCAATCTCTGAAACTCTTGCTAATTACAGCAGCTTGAAGATCAATGACAGATTTGATAAATGATCGTGTTATTGGGGGGGGGGGGGGGCGGGGGAAGGGGAAACACTCACCAGGTCTATATTATATACAAATAAATCCAAAAATACAAGTGTTTTATTGGTAACATGATCTTTACAAATAATAAATGACATGCGTTATGGAGCCTACTGTATATAGGAGGTGCTCAGCTGCTTGTACGCTTCTGTATCACACAGGGAAAGAAAAAAACAAGAGCACTTATTTTCATGTGCCCAATCTATACTGTACGTGTTCTGTTTCTGGTCATTAAAACCCCATCCATTCCACCAATGATTAACATAAAACAAGTAGCACTGTGGTTATATTAAAAACACAGAACAATCCATTTAAAGGGACAAACCCATGTATCAGACAAAATAGGGGGTAGGGGGGAGATCTATGCATGATGAGGTGGGTCTGCGCCTAAACACTTCCTTTGCCACCTTTCAGGGCACCGTGGAAACCAACGCAGAAAGCGTGCAAATATAACCCCGCCCTAAGCTCCTCTAACTTTCTCTATAAAGACCGAATAGCATCGGAAGCATACAAGAAAATGGCGTAAAGACGGTTAATACAGGCTGTATGCACATAGACTATATATTGCAGCGCAATTTGTGACAAAATAAGCACTTTGCTCTACTTTTAGGGTAGAATACACATTAGTATTTATAAGAACCTTTACATTCTTAGAAAGATAGTCATATTTAATTTGTGTTCTAAAATTAAAAAAAATAAAAAAGCAGTTTTTATTTTTATCTGGACCTGTGACATTTAATTTCAGGCAACTACGTCTTCCACTGACATTAGTTTGGCTAGAAATTGTATCGCAACTACAGTAATGAAAGGGAAAAATAAAAAATAGTGAATGACAATTTGCCTGTAGATACGTTTTTCAAATAGTCTTGTCCCTAAATAAGTTATGTTTAAATAGATCATAGAAACCCTGCAAAGTTTTTGGTTATAAAGGACCGCTGACTTGTTTAAAAATAATTAAAAAAAAAAAAATTAAAAATCTGAAAAAAGTTAGTCAAACACAAACATCTTTTCTATTAAACACTATTACAGATATTATTACCTTCTGCTTCTAGAAGTAGTGCACCTTTCACCAGACAGGCAGAGCTGTTCAGCCATTGTTTATTCGAAAATAATGTAAGAACATGGATTTTTTGTTTTAATGAGGAAAGTGGAAATTTAGTGTAGTAAGTAAAACAAGTACAGGCAGTCCTCGGTTATCCGACACAATGCGTTACTCAAAATGGCGTTGGATAGCGAAACACGTTTTCCCATAGGAACACTGTTTAAATGAAAGGTTCCGTTCCTGAAGGCATTTTTAACACTAAAATACACCAAATATTTTATGCAGGCAATAAGATATGCAGCACACACAAATTATATAGTGTATATACTGTTATATAGTGTATATACTGTAATATATATATATATATATATCATAACATAACAAATAATATATTATATAGTATAATATAATATATATACGCTCTTACGACGTTTTGCAACGTTGTATATATATATATATATATATATATATATATATATATTTTTTTTTTTATTTTTATTTTTTTTTTTTTAAACCATTGTATGTCCGTGTCTAGGGGCAATCACATTGGACCTTTGGCCTGTCACTCCGCCTCAGGCCAATGAGATGGCTCCCTTGGCCCGCCCGCCCCCTTCTCATTGGCCGGTGTGGTCTAACAGTGTCTCACACACACCCCTGTGCCCCCCTCACCGCAAGCAAGCAGGTATCATCACCACCAGCCCCATTCGAAGCAGGGCAGAGGAAAAAGCAAAGGGGGGCATACAACAAAAAACAACAAACTGACTGATACACGAACTGCCTGTCTGAAACTCACACACACACACACGCACACACACACACAGAGCCTGAGACACACACACTGACTTGACGCACACACAAGCTCTGACTGACTGCCACGCGCACACACACAACCCCTTACTGACGCACACACACAGACTGACGCGCACACGCTGACTGACTGACTCGCGCACACACACACACACTGACGCACGCGCACACACACACACTGACTCACGCGCGCACACACACTGACGCGCGCACACACACATACACACACACTGACTGGCACGCGCACACACACGGACTGATGCGCACACACACACTGACGCGCGCGCACACATTGACTGAGGCACACACGCACTGCGTGTGTGTGTGCGTCAGTCAGTGTGTGTGTGTGTGTGTGTGTGCGTCAAACTGACTGACGCACACACACTGTATGAAGCTGTATAGGGGGGGGGGAACGGAGAGGGGGGAGACAGGGGAAGAGAGAGAGGGGGGAGGAGAGAGAAGAGAGAGAGGAGAGTGAACATTACATCCCGGGCAACGCCGGGTCTCTCAGCGCGCGTGCGTATATATATGTATATATGTATACATACATATACACACACACACAACGTTGCAAAGCATCGTAAGAGCGTTGGATAAGCCATTTTGGCGTTTTAAAAATGAATATAGGTATGCATTGCATAGCGTTGGATAAGCCATTTGTTGTAAAGCGAAGCGTTGTAAAACGAGGACTGCCTGTAGTCGTATGAAGCTTAATCCAGTGCATTGCACTTATACATAAGTTACATACAGTACAACAGTAAATGTAGGTTGGTAATTTTTTTTTTAAACGATGTCCATTGAGTGCAACCTAAGTTACATATAGACAACAGATACTGAGCCTATATTTGTATTTACAGTATATTGATCCAGAGGAAGGGAAACAAAAACCCCAGTGAAATATCATCTAATGATCTCATAAGGGGAAAAATAAATTCCTTCCTGGCCCCTGTGTCACTAATTTCATGCTTGCACAGTGAGCAAGGTCACAGGTAGTGTCTCATGTCACTTGTACACACTGCAATCGGTGGTGTAAGCACCACATGAAGGAATTGTGGGAGGAGTGTAGAGGCACAGTTATACAGTACCATCTGCTTTCGCCCCCAAATATAAAATCAATTACACAATTACAGTGACATTCATATTGAAGATTGGATAAACAGAGTCGGAGGGAGGGGACATTATTTTATTCTCTAGCAAAATGGGCTAAGAAATAAAATGGTCAATAACTTCGCAAGGAATGCAAGGACACAGCCACAGGGCATTATCCAGTAGTGAAGAGGGATAATGCACAGTTTAATGATGAATCGACTTCCTTTCACTTGAATGAAAGTTAGTTATACCCCGTTTCTCATCATGCTGTACATAGTGTACTGAGAGAAACAGTGACAGGTGGGACCTGGGGCTGGGGGGTACCGAACATTTCCACATCGGGTTTAAAAATAAAATGTTGATGTTGGGCTGAACCACACACCTTTGAAGCCCTTCAGCGGTTCTTAGCAATAAGTGTACAATACCCATTTTCTTCCATTGGAGTAATGACAGAAAGGAGTTGTATGAAGAGCCACTGATGGATAAACTAGACAATATGTCCCACCCAAACCTTGAGTTATCTTTGTGACAGCATACTATTTCCCCCTCATCTTTCAGTGGAGCGTTCATTGGCACTTTGGCGGTGAAGCAAAATGATTTATAAACCTTTATCTACCTAAAGAAAAAATAATAATGTAGGAGGTACTCAGCCACTATGAGTACCATGACCCTTTATATATTGACTGATTGCTGAGCATCAGGGATATGGAATGTTGGAGTGGCAGCCCAGAGCCAAGAAGTGTTCAGGTTTATCCAAGGTAGGATATTTCCTCATAGATGTCACCTTAGGTAAATCTGAACACTTCTTGGCTATCACTCCAGCATTCCATCAAGCATCTATTCCTAATGCTCGGCGATCAGTTCATTTTTACAGGGTCTACTAACTAACTTTCCCCCCCCCTTTCTTTATATAAATATATATATTGTGGTTAAAATGTGGTCGATTCCCTTCTTGCTCTGTAAGCCAAGGGAGTGGCGGGGGGGTTTGCTCTCCAGCTATCAGACCCAGTATCACTGCTATTTCTATGATACTTTAACCACAGATCACAGTGATGTGACTCAGAAACAATGGGGATCTGATTACATTAGTACCGTGCAATTTACTCAAAGGTTGATGTATAATGCTCTGAATTTAATTACTGATGTCTGAATATGTATGAGTAAGGACACTTGGTATAAGTATAAAAGGAATAAATCGCATACCATACGAGTCACATTGTTTTTAGGAGGGAAGGTCTAGTAGAGATTAATATATATTAAATAATTACATTTAATGAGTTGGTGACCTGCAGTTTTCCCTCACACAATCCATGTGTAGCAGCCTTGCAGAAAACAAACGAACCTCTGAAGTGGGATATAATTCTGTGCCACCTCCACACAACCATGAGCAAGTTATTTTCCCCGGAGTGCTTCAGGTCACAAAACTGGTTTATGCGTTTTCAATACCAGCGAGTCTTTACTGTTGTATTACACATCCCCAAAACCTCAGTTAAGGGACATGTGTCACACACACACACACACACACACACACTAAAATAGGGAATATCTCCCAAAAATTGTATGAGAAACACAGGAACGTGAATAGTAAAGTCATAAAATAACTTAATTCAATGGGATTTTCTTTCTAGCCTCAAAAAAAATCTAAACATTACAAGCAGATCTCTTTGCAGAGCTACTGTATATGTCACACAAAAAAAAAAATAAAGTCGCTATAGACAGCATTCAAATGCTTATTAAAAGAGCCACAGTAGCAAAGCACAGTATTTGGGGGGGGGGGATCAGTGCTGCAAAATAATGGAAATGTAAAGTTATCAGGACCAAACCTAGCTGCCCCTCACGCTTTGGGACGGATAACAGCTACAGGAACACGTATTCTCTACCTTCTGTCCGATACCAGAGCAAAGCAGCAAGTGAAACATGCGAATAAGCTGTGTGTGACTTTGGGGAAATCCCCCTTTATTTCCCTGTGAGGTGTTAGTGATGTTGTCCTCTCTTATTCCAACTTACTCTACATTGCAATATACAATAGCTGCTTTTATTACTGGCTTATTATCCAGATTGTTTTTTTTGCAACTACAGTTGTCACCTAAGGGTGCCTGAAAACAACCCTACCGGAAACCAATATATTTGATTGTATTGTTGGAGAGGTTTTACCTTTACAATAATATACAGCAATTACAATCATGGGTGTAGCACTTCTATGTCAAAAAAACAAGACACACAATATTCTTGGTGCTTCAGCAAAATCAGCCAAGTGATCAGGGGTTCCCTGTGCGAAGGACATATTAATATAGTAGAGAAACTCAGATCCAAGTTAAGTCTGATCAGCAACACCCCCCACCCAGCTCCTCCATGCCATTGCCTCTTACCTGAGTGGGATCTTGATAGCCAGGTACCGGTCAATAGCCACAGCCAAGAGGCTGAAGATGGAGCTCTGGGTCAGCACCAGCACGAAGCAGGCAAAAAACAGGCAGCCGTGGAAATCAATGGTGAAGCCGATGCTGATGGTGATGGCAAAGGGGATGGCTAGCAGACCCACGGCAATATCAGCCACTGCCAGCGAGACCAGGAAATAGTTGGTGGCATTCTTCAGCGTGCTGTTGATGGCCACTGCCCAGCAGACCAGCACGTTCCCTACCACGGACAAGACAGCGATGACCACCTCCACAGCTATGTAAACTGGACTTGCTGTCATTTCCACTACTGGTTATGAGCACAGGAGGAGAGTTGCAGGCATCTGGAAGGGTGGAGGGTGAATCCCCCTTTACAGGATCCAACCCCTATCCAATTACACCCAGGGAGATGAGGGGAAGGGGGAGCATGTTGCACTGGACCGCAGTGCCGTGGACTTCTGCTCCACTCAACTTTTCATAGGATGAGGCCAATCAGCAGCTTGTATTGCACAGGCTACACATGCATGGGGGTTATATGCTCAGAGAGAATAGGGCGCTGAGGGTGTGGGACCACAAGGGACTTTAGCACCATGTCATGTCCAGGGTGGGTACCGAGGCTTTTTTACAGGGTCCTGGTGCCTCCTCACAGTCCCCACTCACACCCCCTGAGGAGGGGGGGGAGGGGGAGAGGACGCACTTGCCCTGCTGCCAATCAACAGCGTGGGGTGGCCACCTACGGTGAGCGCAGCGCTGCTCACTGCAAGCCTGCTCTGTTTAACAGCCCCCCCGGCGGGGCAGCGCGGTGGTCACACATCACCATGCAGTGCCCAGGTGCCCTACAGGGGTCAGGGCTATGGGGGAGGGTGGCCAAGCCTGGGAGAGTGCATCAGGGAAGCGCCCCCTCCCCCCCAAGGCTGGAGACTTGCTCCCTCTGCAGAGAAATCCCTTCCCAGCCACCGAGGTCTCTTCTCAGCTGCCAGGTCCCTGACTGGGGAGGACGGGCAGGTTAATGTCCTGCTCTTCCCTGCACAGTGGTGAATAAAGTGTGTGAGCTGCTCTCAGGGGCTGCTCTCCCCTCTGCGGGGAGCAGGGGCTGCCTGTGCGCTGGGGGGTCGGGCTGCCTGTGCGCTGGGGGGTCGGGCTGCCTGTGCACTGGGGGGGTCGGACTGCCTGTGCGCTGGGGGGGTCGGGCTGCCTGTGCGCTGGGGGGGGTCGGGCTGCCTGTGCGCTGGGGGGTCGGGCTGCCTGTGCGCTGGGGGGTCGCTCTGTCTGTCTGGCTGTCTGTGCGCTGGGGAGCTGCACTATATTTATACAATGTAACTTAGCGCTAGTTTGTAGCATACGCGTCAGCTGGTGCCTGTTCTCCTCGGGCCCCTCCCTCCTTTACTATATGTCTCGCCTGTAGTGTGCCCGCATTTTGCATATGACCTGTTACCCCTCCCACTGGCACAGAAAGCACTACAGGGTCCGGGGCACTTTATTCCGCTTCAGTGGAATATATACCTAACACTCTGACCAAGATACCGGGGCTACTGCTACATGCCCCACAGAGGCACCAAGGGCAAATACTTCTCATTGTCTATATAGAAAGTAAGGGCAATTACCTCTCCCTTAGCAGTTAAGGTGCTTAATAAAAGTAGTGCTACAGTGCTTAAAAAAATGTATTACCCATTTTTTTTTTTAAACTTTGGGGTAAAGCTATTTGGACTTTCTTTAAAAAAAGATTTAAGCAATATGTATGCTTTGATAATAGAATGGTGAAAGACTTTCTGAAATGCACCCATTTTCCATTGAAAGTGACGTGGAACTGTATGTTTGTAAATACAAAGCGGTGGTGCTCTAGTTGTGGAAAGAAATAATACTGTCACCTTACACCACTGTTCTCTTCCTATTTAGAGGCATTGAAGAGAGACATGGGGAGCACATGCTGTAACTGGCTCTGATAAGAGCAGCTATGTAAGGGACCACACCAATAACCTCAGAAGCTTCCAGGGCAAGTGCCACTTTCCTTCTTTTGAAACACTGTGAGGGGGTCTGGAGCAACTACGTCTTATACATTAACATTAGAGACATCAGGGGTTCATGCCTCTTCTGTACAGACATTGTGCACATACCACCCCTACTCTGGCACAGCGACTTGTACTGAACCTTCAACCAAAATATATTTTAGCTCAGAACGAGCAGGCGCCCTTATTCAGGGTCATTTATTCATACTGTATTAATCTCATTTTCATCCTTTCCATCATCAGGGTCGCCGCAGACAGTTTTCCCGGGGCCCAGGACTAAGGATAAGTGAAAATGTCAAACTCCGCTTCCCAGAATTCTGCCGATCATTTTGCAAGATATATATATATATGATACAAAGGACCGGGAGGTCCGAAACGTTGCTCCATTTTTTCCTGTACTTCACCCCTGATGTTAGATTGATGCAATAAACCTTTTTTACATTGGATACTTACCTGAGAGTGCTGCAGATCTTTTTTCCTGTCTATTGTTGTCGCTGGATGGTGATCCCAGCTACACTGCTAGCACCCTGCTCCTAAAAGATAAGTTATTTATTCTACTCTTGCCCAATTAGAGTGCCCTGAACATCTTTGTGATATATATATATATATATATATATGTCATTTCCCAGAATCCCTTGCTGCAATGGAAGCGCTGTATGCTGGGCGATAATGGGGACAGACAGGGTTGCAGACCTGTCTAAGACATGCAAATGAACATACAGTAATATTTACAATTGCTTTATGCTTTACTGTGGAGGGTTTTTGTCAAATTTTTTACCCACCATAACCTTAATAAATTATATATATATTATATATATATACCCTCAAATGTCCGTCCAAATAAATTAAGGAAACATAACTGTGCTGTTTTTTTTAAACGTCCTCGCACACCTCGCCCCCTCCTTTCTCACCTCCTCTCACCCCTTCTCCTCTTATACCCCTCCTCCTCTCATCCCCCATCTCCTCACGCCTCCTCCTCTTACACCCCCTCTCCCCCTCACACCCCCTCTCTTCCTCACACCCCCTCCTCCTCTTCCCACCCGTCCTCTTCACACCCCCTTTCTCCTCTTCACATCCTCCTCTTCTCTCACCCCTCCTGCTTCTCTTCTCACCCCCTCTTCCCTAACCCCTCCTCCTGTTCTCTCACTCTTCGTCTCCTCACACATCCCGCCTCCTCTCCCTCCCCCTCTCCTCTCACTCCCTCCTCCTCTCCTTTTACCCCCTCCTCATCTCCTCTCACCCCTCTCCTTTTCTTCTCGGCCCCATCTCCTCTTCTTCTCTCAACCCTCTCCTCCCCTTTTCTCACCCCCACCTCCTCCTCTTCTTCTCTCACCCCTCCACTTCTCTCAACCCTCTTCCTCTTCTCTCACCCCTCTTCCTCTTCTCTCACCCCTCTTCCTCTTCTCTCACCCCTCCTCCTCTTCTCTCAACCCCCTCCTCCTCATCTCTCAACCCCCTCCTCCTCATCTCTCAACCCCCTCCTCTTCTCACCCCCTCCTTCTCTTCTCACCCCCCCTCCTCCACTTCCTCTCTCACCCCCTCCTCATGTCTCACCCCGCCTCCTGCACTCTCAGCCCCTCCTGCTCCTCTTTTACCCCCTCTTCCTCTCACCACTCCTCCTCTTCTCTCACACCTCCTCTTCTTCTTCTTACCCCCTCCTCCTCTCACCTCTCCTCCCCTTCTTTCACCCTCTCCACTTCCTCTTCTCACACCCCTCGTCCTCCTATTTTCACACCCCCTCTTTCTCCTCCTCTTTTCATACCCCTCCTCCTCTCACCCAGGTAATGCCTACCAGTGATCTCTGGAAGACACAGGCCAGCAGGAGCGGCGGTAGAGACGGGCAGTGGGCACGGAGCAGGGTGGCAGAAGAGACGGGCGATGGGAGAGGAGGATGGAGGTCAGCGGTAGAGACGTTCTGCAGCAGAGGCGGTCGGCAGTTAGACGGGCGGTGGCAGGTGAGGAAGACAGAGAGGAAACAAAAAAACAGCGCAAAACCGCATAGTGAAGTATATCAAAATATAATTGATTATAAAAAAGGTAAGTATTAGGCGTACATCAGGTTAAGAGAACAAACGCATTGAGTGCAAATAGCACTACAGGTTACCACACTGTAGCAGGTATCATGGGTCACTGGCAATCGCAGTTGAAAGGAATCGTAGAATCGTAAAATCAGCCTCACGTCCCCAGTGGAAGGTACTGCTGGAAACCTGTCTGTCTGGTGGTCTTGGTCTCATCAAAGGAGGGCTCCTCTCGGGGAAATCGGCGTGTGTGCACCCACACAGCAGGATTGCGTCGCCGCCGGGTGACGTAACAGCGACATAGACGGCAGTCTCTTCCGCACACATGGTGTGCAGATCAGTCCAATGTGGAACAAAGTCCCGATCTCACCAAAGCAATGTGTGTAACAGCTTAGAGTCACAAACTCAATGGTTAACACCAAGCATATGGGGCTAAAAATCGTAGCAATAGCGGTAGCAATCGTAGCGGTCCTCTGTCTTCCTCTCCTGTGGTCCCCTATCTTCATCTTCCGCCACTACCGCCAACTACCTCTGCCACCGTCCTGCTCCATGCCCACCACCCGTTGTCCGTCTTCCTTTTCCACTCCCGCCATCCCTGCTGACTGCCTATGTCGCCTAGTGGTTGCACCGGCCCTGGTCCCGTCCCACACTTTATAAAAGGATTACCATGCCAGCTATATAGAGTTGATAATGAGCCTAAGGCACCTTACCTTGGGGGGAGGCCCCTAGTGCTGCACCGGGCCCAACTTCCGGCATGGGGATGGGGCCTACACGGGAGGCTGGAGTGTAGCAGGGAAGAGAGGCCCACTACAGGGGGGAAGAGTTGGGCCCCGGCAGCCAACAGAGGTCCAGACGCGGATGTTGGCCCGACCTCTGGCCAGGATCAACTTACAGAGCTGGCCAGACCCCCTGCAGCTGCCAGGCCCGGGACAGTCGTCCCGGCGCTCCCTCCCTGTCGGCAGCCCTGTCCATGCTCACATAACTCATTGTGAAATCTTCCAGTATTTCTCTAGTCTTTGCACCATGGTAATTTTCTAAAAAAAATACTTAGTGGGTTTATGTATCGAAGTCTCCTGGCTGCGAATATATCGGACAAAAAGTAGCAGAAGATTTGTCTAATCTAAAAAGACCAATTTAATGCAATAACGTTTTTTCTTTGATAAATCTTGTGCTACTTTTTGTCCCAGTTTTGCAGCTGGGAGACTTTGGTACATAAGCCCCTTTATGTTTGAGACTTGGTTACTGGAACTTTAGAGTCGTTACAGCATTTTGTCAGCGAAATATGAGCTTTTTTATCACCTCAAGCAAAAGAGATCTATATTGTGTATTCTGTGCTAGTTGTCTCAGTGCTTCCAGAGTTAAGCTTTCAGGATTAGATTTGCAAAGCTACTGAACACATCTTACATTATAAAACAACTGTTACAGATGGTAGACATGGTTTTATATGGAATCTAATCAGCCAGATAAATTCTCCTTGTTTTCTTCACAAAAATGAAACATATTAAACCTCTGAACTTTATTGAGCAACTTTGATTTATGTATACTCCATTTATATAGTGGCAACCGTTTACACAATGCTTTACAGAAATAGTATGCAAGACAAAATACTGAGAAATACCATACTAAATGGGGTTACGTATATATAAAAGTAAACACTGATCCAAAGAGCTTACACTTTAAGCACATTGATGGGGCTCAACAAGGTTCTTATGAGTTGAGTAATAATGATATTCTGGTGAAGATTTTATTCAGCTATATAAAATGAAGATTTCTAATTCATAAAGGGCTGAAATGTGGCTTGAGATCTCCTTGTGAGGTTTGAGCTAACGTATTAATCCAAAGCCACAGATTTTACCTGCCACAGCCTGCAGCTAGCAGGAACTTACACAACAGGGAGAAAGACAGGCAGAATAGACACACCCTGTTACAGGTATATGTAACTGTTCATGCAATGTCATATAATGTACAAGCCTGTTCATTTACTGTAATCATGTATTGTTACTATAACTCTGTGCCCAGGACATACTTGAAAACGAAGTATCTTTCAATGTATTACTTCCTGGTAAAACATTTGATAAAAATAGAAAATAAATAATGCAGTGAAGCTCTCTGGGATTAAATAGACTGCAAAGAGGGGGAAGAGCCGACAGAGATAATAGTGTAGTATATTATCATTTAGATTGTAGTATTTTTACTCCACCTCTCTGTCTACCTTAGATTGTTATCTTGTATTTTATGTCCGAGTTAAATTCATGGGATCCTCTGTAAATTATTGCTGACCTGAGGAAGAGAGAGAACAAAAGCGTGTTTCATAATCTCTATTGTCAATCCAAATAAAAAATGTATCACCTAATGCTGAAGTTCTCATTGTAGTACATCCAAATTAGATGCACTCACAAAGAATTGCATGTATGTTATTGCTCATGGGATCGCTGGCAGGCTTGTCTCTATCCCAGGCGCTGGTTCTAGCGCGGTTAATGAATGCTGGGAGGCCTGCTTGGGAATGCTGCACGTAGCCCTTTTCCCGTGCGGTGCTCTCCCCAGTCCTGTTTTTTGGTGCCCAGTTTAGCCTCCGCTTTTCATCGCATGCAGTTTGTCCTCAGCGGCTGTAAGATGTGTTACACAAGATGCTTCACTGTATAGCAGATACGTTGCTTTCTTGATATTTTGCCCTTTTCTCCCTCCATATTCTGTTGCTATCAAGTATCAGCCCCACTCTCAGTCTTGTATGTTAGTTTATTGATTTATGCTGGTTTAGGCCTCGTCCAGGGTGAAGGGAAGAGCGGAGCGAGCGGGCTGGCGCTCATGAGCAGTGACGTCACCTGCATGTAAGCAGGAGACCAATCTTGTCCTGCTATAGGAAATTTTGCGAGCGCGGGGGGGGGGGGGGGGCGTGTCAGTGGGACGGGGGGGGGGCGTGTCAGTGGAACGGGGGGGGGGCATCTATTGCAGTAACATATATATATCCCCTCTCTCCCACTCCCTTCCCTCCCCTCTCTTTCTCTCCCCCTGCTCTCACTCCCCCTCCCTCTCTCTCCCCCCCCTGCTTTCTCCCTGCCCCCTCTCCCTCCCTCTCTCTCTCTCCCACCCCCCTCTCTCTCCCCATCTCTCTCCCACCCCATTGCTCTCTCCCCTGCTCTCCCACCCCCCCTGCGCACTCTCCCGCCCCTCATGCGCTCTCTCCCTCCCGCCCCCCCTGCGCTCTCTCCCGCCCCCCCCTGCGCTCTCTCTCTCCCTCCTAGGTTAATTCTGTGGGCTTGTGACCCCCCCCTTACAAGCTCCTCTCTGATGGACAGAAGTGAGGTGGTGACTCATGGCCTGTGTAAGCCTATCAGGGATAGGTATAGACCATGAGCCCCCCCCTTTCTGGATCCCGATGAGGAGCAGTGCCAAATTTAGTCAGTCCTGCTTTGGAGGAGGAAGAGAGCAGTAAAGCTGTGAGTCTCTCCCATCAGGGATGAGCATGCTCAACCCCAGCCCTTGGGGCTGAGGGACCATCTCATTGAAACCCAGCAGATGCCCTGTACTATCTGGGGCAAGCATCATCCAGAGGCCTGGAGTCTCTGAGACTCTGCACCGCTTTGCATCAAACATCTAATGCAGTAGCAGAATAAAGACCCTTGTTCATCATACTCCTGTCTAGTGTCAGTCCCTGGGCAGGAGGGAAGAAGTATGCAATAGTGGGGACTGATCTCCCAACACCCTGGAGCCCACTACTGCTGGAGGCGCTAAGCACCCTGAGAAGAATACATAGAACAAAGTCCCAAGTAGCAGTGCATCCGGATCGCAGGTGGAGTAATGATAGTATATAGATGAATAGATATTAAATCTGCGTGCAATAGGACAATAATGGCTCGTATATACTGTCACAATAATAAATATATAGCTCAGAGATTGGGCAGTGCGAATGAAGACAGTCCTGCTGACCTATGGAGATAGTATATGAACAACTCCAGTGTCCTCTGTCTTGTAATAAAACACTCCCTAGAGCCTAGTACACACGCCAGTGTACCAAAAGTGACATAGAGTTACATAGAGAAATAACTCTCGGTTTACAGTGCCCGGCCACGTTCTAATGCGTCCCCGCATTGTGTCATGTGTGCACTGGTTCAATAAATGATTTGAATCTAATTTTTGGTATCGCAGTCCCCACTTTCTCATTTTTTTCTTGCTTGCTGTGCTCCGTTGTCTTCCCACTTTGGAATTCTACATCCTGAGAAGAAGCTCAGAGAAAGAAGCAACGCCTGTCCTGATCTCCACTACACCGCAGATCAGCTCAGCTCTCCTGACCCTAACAGGTACTCGCACCACACCCTAGGTAACAGAAGCTGTGTATCTCCCACTGGGGGGGGTGGGGGGGGGCAGTGGTGCATACCTATAACATATATTATCTGTAACAGTTACAGACCAGATTGCATTGCCTGCCCTATAACCCACAATGTATTGATACGTATGCCTGAAAGAGCCAATGCCGGGATACTCTTTTCATTGTTAGCCTCACGCACGCATTGCCAACCTATCTTGGCAACAGATTGTCTTTCGTAACTCTCTATTATACCAACATCAACTCTGCAAAACAAAACGTTTGTAGTAGGAAAATACTAATTAAGCACACCTTCAAGTGTTTCCATCGTTTGCTTTTATTTTGTGTTACTAAGAGTGCACTCCTGTCATTAGATTTTTTTTTTTTATTAATAATAATAATAATAATTATTATCATTATTAAAAGGGCAATCCCTCAGCGGATCAAAGTGTACGAAGAGCAGTGATATGTTTAAGCTGTTACAGTTGAGTGATGATTGAAAGGGAGAGGGAAAAGAACGGAGCACTATCTCCAATGCTGTAAAAAACAGCCAATAAACCACAGGGTATGCGTTCCCAAAATAAAGCTATTTAATGGGTCAAAAAATCAGTTACAAAGCACACCAACGCGTTTCAGACCTTAGTGGTCCTTTATCAAGGTGAATACACAACTTTCTCTTCATCGTGGAATCTGCTTTCCCAAGTGAGTCCATTCCAGCTTTGCCTCAATCAATATCCAGGGATCATCAACTGGTAACTATCCTTACCTCATTGCCTTGTGGGATAGCTGATTACCTGATCCAATAGGACATATTTATATGAACAGGTTGTCTTCCAATTCATTATATATTTTTTTAAACTACACAATTGTCTTGAGAGCATCACACATTTTTTTCTTCTATTGAGTGATGATTGAAGCAGTTTTTTTGTTTTGTTATAGGATTGAATCAGTTAAGTTCTGCTCTGGGAGCCCTTGCTTCCTGAGATACTTACCTCAGTACGGGATGCCAATATCTCTGCAGGTAGCAGCTCTGACAAGGCTTGTTGGGGCTAACATAATGGCGGCTTAATTGTCCTGCATCTTGTGGGCCAATAGGAAGCCGTGTCGTAATCTCTTGCAATTTACTATTAGCGTGCCGAGGGACATTTAAACATGAAGGAGATACCGGCACCCCCTACGGAGGTAAATATCTCAGAAAGCAGGGGGTCCCCGAAGCTGAAATCCTATAACAACAAAAATTAAAAAAAAATATATATAAAGTTAAACCTGGAGTGCTGCTTTAATGCATTTTGTTTATCACGATTTGCCACCTATAAGTATTTTAAAGGAATTTTAAGGTTTGTAAACATGTTAACCTGAGACTAGGGAGGGGTTTGATCTTCTCTAGCTGCTCCCTTTTTTGCTGACTGTTTATCAGTGGCTCCCTGACCAGGGTAGAGTGGGCTAAGAGTAAAGTAGTATATGGAAAAGGCCGTCACACCAGACTCATGAAGAATAAATTACTTTTATTGGGTCAGAACCCAAGGTAAACACCAGCACTCCTAGCGGGAGGGGAGTATGGAGGGTGCAGTAGGGGAATATATAGATAGAATGATGTGATCCACTGAATTCAGATGGAGGCAGGAGGCCAGAAAGTCCCCAAATTACATGCACTCAATTCATACAACGTAGTGTAGAGAAGTGGGCGTTATAGCCATGAGTTAATGTGTAGTACTTAGTTGGGTGAATGTTCTTAAATACTAGAGGAGCCACAGACAATCTGAACCATATATGGTCAAATTATAAGCAAACTTGACATTATAGATAAAATACAAGGGGTAAATCAATGTCCCCTCTCTACACTACATTGTATGAATTGAGTGCATGTAATTTGGGAACTTTCTGGCCTACTAACTCCATCTGGATTCAGTGGATCTCATAATTCTATCTTGTTATTGCGTCCGTCAACGTTTCAGTGCACAGTACAGTACACCTTCATCAGGACAAAATCCAGCATGAGCACCCAGCAGTGTATACAGCTATTGGAGTGCATCGTCTGCACGTCTTCTCTCTAAGACTAAAGTAAACACTTCATTGACACCATTCCCACACCCAGAAGCCCCTAAGAAATTCAATTAGTAATTAATTTCCAAAGAACAGTTAGATTTCCAAAGCCAGTTCAATTGTTACTTTCTTTACAAATGGTTGTTTATGTTTTTATTTTTATGTGGGATTGCATCTTTAAACAAAATATTGTTACACAACATAATGAATGTACACATTTTTAACACAGACGTGCTATATAAAATATATTAAACACTAAAATGGTGCAGGATAAAGTAACATTTTTATAAAGTACAGTAGGTTGCAGGGCATTTTAAAGCGGAAGTCCCTCCTAGAACCAAAGTGACATGTTTAATTAGCTAATTGTTTCCTTTAAAAACCGACAAGTTTCTTTCAATTAATGTATTCAATTGTTTGTTAAACTTTGAACGTAGCATCTGGCTGTAACCACGTGCTTTGCAGACTTGTTACGTCCTTGACCAAACTGTAGTTGGTAGTAAGGCTGTTTGTGGACTTTGTACACTTTCCATCCCCAGTGTAGTTCTTTTTGTTGTTAAATAATGATGATGCCACCATCAGTTCATTCCAATACCTGTGGGGAAGCAATACACACGCACTCAATTAACTATATAACTATCTTAGAACAGCAATTAAATTATAATTAATATAACAAAACACACAAAATATACCGCAGTCAAATCACGAACAATAATAAGGTATTAAAAAAAAACAGAAATGTAACCAAATGGCAGTGCTATTGGGAAAGTAATATGAAAAAACACAAAAAGAAAGACATCCCAAAACAAGCACTCGAAAATACCAAATTACAAACACATTTTATTAAATCGACACAAAAATGAAAAAGACAGTTTAAGAACAATAGGACCTCAAATAAACAACCTCTCAACATGGGACAGAACGGAGCCCCATTAAGGTGCCAAATGCACAGAAAGTATGAATGTGGAACAAATACAGGCTATAACAAAGCTCTAACCCTGACAAAAATAAGGCAGCATGAAGATCCCCTAAGTTGTCGTGACCGGCCGGTCAGATGAGATAGAATATATAACGGACGTACAGTACAGTACACGTGGTGGAACAAAACGGCCCTAAATGTGTGAGAGTAAGTGCGCATCGGTACGGCACACTGAACCAAAGGTGAGCTGGTAATAGTGGGGGAAAAAAATGGTGGTACATTTTGGGTTTTTTTTGGGTACAATTTGGTACAGCGGAGTGAGTCGCGGCAAAGCGTCTGCCATCTTGGGGCTGGCAAATTCGCACTCAGGAAATCTGTGAAGCAATTTCCTGGCCGGAGCGTGGACACACGCACACTGAAGCAGTCTGAACTTTATTCACTTTAACCTGTGATTACGGAAGTTGTGCCGGAGGAGAGCGCGTGGGCTGCCATGAAACTGGCCCTGATTATATGAATAAACCATAAACCGCTTGCAAATGTATTTGCAGTGCTGCTCTTTCTTCATATTGTTGCCACTATCAGTTAAACATTACAGTAGGATTAGCATCTGATAATACTTTTAGAAAATAGAACCACGCCATAGAAAAATATGGAGACAAATAACTAAAAATGTCACATTAAGGGTGCTTCAATCTTTCTAATGAAGCGGATTTTATTGATAAATTTTTTTAAACAGATTTATTTGCCTGACATTTGGTATTGTCCAATTAAAGAGAGTTGAAAATCAAATGAGAATTGGATGTGAAGTCGTGGTGGGTGTTTAAAATGATACTTACAAAAATAACTAAACTGGAAAATCATATGAAATAATCCAAGATCAACAGCAATAAACCTCTTTTACTTCACGTTAATTCACTTGAATCGTTTCCTTTAGATAGAGCCAAAATTTAGAGGTACTGTACTATTGTAATTACCAAAGCAGGCTGCCAAACAGATTAACTGCAAGAGGAATGTGCATATCCTGTCCTCTAACCTTCCCACGTGCCAACTGCTTCACTGGGGAAGTACTATCCTGTTACTGGGTTACAGGGCGGCAGGGCAGGTACACATTCACCAAATATCAACATGGCAGATGCCCTGGAACAGGATTGTCTAATTTCCTGTGTCATTTGCAGCTCATAGGATTTATGTCTCCCTAGTTCAGCTGCCTGTAATTTCCCCTGTCCCAGCAGCTAGCTGCATGTGTAAGGCAACATTATTGATACATATGCTCTTACACTGCCCTAGTCAGTGTTGGTTGCCTTAGCAACCTCCTATTCTCCTAAACTGAGAGTGGGCTATTCCAACCCCCCTTGTCTCTGTTCACAGTTAGTCTGTTCCTGAGACTATTCCTGTTACCCAGATTCCTTTACACTTCCTTTCTAATCTAGCTGGATGAGCAGCACATCTCAGGCTATTCACCTCCTGGCAAGTATCACCGTTTTTTTTTACCTTTCCCCACTATCAAGCACCCTCACTAAAGAGAAGCTCTCTCTCACTACACCATCATCCACAAGTGCCTTTGTGTGTCTATGCTTTCCCCAATAAAGTGAAGAAAAGACAAAGAACATACCTTTACCCAGCATAGACCCTGTGGCTCCAGAATAGCAGACACAGCTCAGATCTGTGTGTTGAGGCTGTTTAAATCCTTTGCTGCCAAAAGGGTCAGCAATGCCTCACAGTGCAGCAAATTAATTCATTGCTATTTCAATGACTTAGAAACGTATGGTAGGTAGCAGATATGGGCCATTTGGTTCATCTAGTTCCCCCATTGTTATTATTTGCTACAAAATCATGGTATTTACCAGACCTAAGATAGTTTTAAGCCCTTTCTCACTGCGTAAAGTTCCTTTGCCGCTGTCCTGTCCCAAGTCATTCTGAATGTATTGATTTGTATTTGCAGCCACCAGTTTATCTGCAGGGTTATTTCATGAACGGGCTGCTCTTTTAGTGAAAAATGAGGGAGGCTTGCATGGAAGCAAATAGAGATGCTCAATGTTCCTGTACTCGATATCATGGTGCTGCATATTCGCAGAGGCGGGTCTCCTTCTCATCTTAGCTGCATTACTAGCGATGCGCAAAGCTTTAACTTTCAGGGGCGTGTTATTGGCTGTATAGGGGCTCTGTCTGTGTGTGTGGCTGTGTGCTGTGACTGGTGCCGATTGGTTGCTGAAGGGTCATGTGACCCTTCAGCGCGCTTGAAAATCAATTTTCCCTGTCTCCCCAAGCTCCTAGCTTTGCTGAGCGTGGTCGTACTTATTGTGAATCACTGAAATGATCGCGCCAAATGCGCTCAGCGGCAGCGTGGCCGCAGCCTTAGACCAGGGGTGCTCAACTCCTGTCCTCAAGCCTCCCAACAGGTCAGGTTTTCAGGATATGTTGGCTTCAGCACAGGTGGCTCAATCAGAGGCTCAGTCAAAGACTCATTGATCCACCTGTGCTGAAGCAGGGGCTGATTGAGCCACCTGTGTTGAAGCTGGGACATCCTGCAAATCTGACCTGATGGGGGGGCTTGAGGACTGGAGTTAAGCACCCCTGCATTAGAGGATCAGACAGGCTGCGCAATGCGCTCTTTCTTGTCCCCCTCAGTAACACAGATATGAAAAGGACCTTCCTGATTGACAGCGGAGATCACGCAATATCTGTGACATAGGCATACAACTCAAGAGATTCAAAGTGTGTGTTCAAACTCTAGAGAATCAACAAGGATATTAATATTTCTATGAACATATTACACTATTCGTGATATTTTTTTGTCCTTTTGTTTTTTTACATATTCCCTGGACCGAGTCACTGCTACCAAGAGAACCAACACCAAGTATTGACATTTTAGGGTTTAGGGAGAACCCATGTTTTTTTAGGCAGCAATTCATTGTTTCCACCAAGAGACATTTCATGGTCATCAAACCCATGTCTATTCTATTTTATTTTATCACTGTGCACCCACAGTCATCGGGGCACCGATAATTTGTAGCGCTTTTTGTATGCTTTTTTTTCACGTAATGTGCATTGCAATCTTGCTTAATATTCTAATGTGAAACATGCTCTATAATCGCTGGATTCACTTAATAATGCTGAGATTATAAATAGGGCATACACACCATATTTCGCTCACCGGTGATACTGTATTTCGCTGACTGCTTGCAAAATTGCAAAATGAAAGACAAATGTTGCAACATTATTAGCATCTCTGGGCCTAGTGAAACGATTCGGGGAATCAAAATTGCCGGGTAAAAACGCTATAAAAAGGATGTGCATGCATTTGAGAGTTTTGAACATCTCTACTCATTACCATAAAACAGGGGTGCGCAAAGTTTGTTGACTGCGCCCACCTGTGTCCATGTCCCTGCGCTCATGAACCCCCTTCTTGAGTGACCCCAGGTCAGATGACCCTGCAGCGCCATTTGACGTGCATTGCCATGATGGCGCGTCACGCCGCGTTGTTATGGCGACGTGACCAGAAGCCGGCTGAATCCCGGTAAGTTGCGGTTGCAGAGGCCTCGCGCGGTCCCCCGGCATTTCATTTAAATGCCTCGGGGAAGAGCGCAGGGCCTCTACAACCGCCCGCGCCCTCCCCGAAAAATCCCACTATCCCCCTGTGTGCAGGACGGCCTCGCGGCAGGGTCAGTAAGACGCTAGACACGATGGGAAACTTTAAAATGTAGTGGTTAATTAGCCACAACCAAAATAAAGTACGGGTGCACTGTCCCTTTAAGAAACTACTTTCTAGAAAATAAAGCCTATTCCCGTTAGGGAAACTAACTCACTTCTTAAGCCCTTACTAACAGGGCAGCCAGCTAATCTGGTTATGCCCAAAACATGTGCTCCACAAAGTATAACCAATAAGTATCATAACAAAGTCTTATCTGTAATGCAGCTCCAACAGCAAACAGGAACACGGTTCCGGGAAGCAGGCTGTGTCCAGCTCGCAGCAATCTTTATCTTTATCCTGGGTTGGGGTTCCAGCTGGTCCCAGCAGCATAGCTCATTGCAGGACTGGGTGACCAGAGCAACAGCTAGGGCTTCCTAGCCGGGAGAAGTCTCTCCACCCTCCTGTGGAAAAACAAGCTCACCTTGTGTGAGCAACTTCCTGCTTTTTAAAGCACTTGTTTCCCTGATGAGTTCAGCCCCTGTTTAATCAGTCTTCAGCTGTGCCTTCTCTGTCTGAGGAGATTAACACTCTGTGAACTGGCTGCAGCGTCTCTCCATTGACTGTTCCAGCCTACTGAGTCAGTGACTCTGTCACACCCCCTAGTTTGCGCACCTCTGCCATAACATACAATTCTGTCTGAACTCTCATGCTGCCAGAGAAGTGTGCAATATACAGCGTAACCCAGGGTTTCTCAAATCCAGTCCTCAAGACCCCCCAACAGGTCAGGTTTTCAAGTTATCCTAGCTTCAGCACAGGTGGCTCAATCAGTGGCACCCTGCTTCAGCACAGGTGGGGCCGTCTTCAATTGAGCCACTGATTGAGCCCCCTGTGCCTGTTGGTGGCCCTTGAAGACTGGAGTTGCCCACCCCTGACAGCGCGCTAGGGCAGGGGTTCTCAACTCTCGTCCTCGAGACCCCCTTGAGGCTGCTCAATCAGTGGCTCCCTGCTTCAGCACAGGTGGCTCAATCAGATTTGAAGCTGGGATATCCCTAAAACCTGACCTGTTGGGGGGTCCTGAGGACTGGAGTTGAGAACCTTTGGCTTCAGGGAAAAACCTTAGGCTGAGCTTGTGCTGTGTGCGATGGCGCTGGCAAGCCCACACGCCAACTGCAAATTGCAGGAGACCTTAGAGGACACCACTTGTGCGCGCTCGACGGAGCGCGATGGCACGACCGCGTTTTGAAACGACCAAGAATGTGTCTTTTCAAGCGACGGCCCGCGTCACGTGACCGGTTCAGCCAATCACGGCGAACCAGCTCCGTGACATCATAGCCACGCCTCTGCCACCCTCCCCCCCCCCCCGCCATCGCCTGAAACAGCATGTGCAGAGATCGCTCGAGCATCGGGCGCGCTCAAGCACACAGTATTATCTCAGCTTTACGCGGATAAAACAACAACAACGTCCTCTAGTACTATCAAAGAAGAAGAAGAAACCGGGGTGCATTTAACTTTTAGAAGAACCTGTTTTTCTCGAGAGGCACTTTATTTAATGGCTTTCCGCTGTACCAGTTTTATGAGCAAAAAAAAATTATAAAACTTACAAGCAAAATATCATCATGGCTTTTTATGACCACTTGAAAGACAATTACAAGCCTGCGGTTACTAATGGACAGTACGTCTTCCCAAAGATAAGCAGTTGGAAAAACAGTCCTCCCTGCTCTCTATGAAAGTGGTTTTTTTACACGGAGATGAACTCCATAACATCACTGGAGAAATGCCTGATGTTAGATGTTTCTCTAATGTGCTGGAAATGACAGCCGATAAGTGTAGGGGTGAGTAACTACGTGCCCACATCAACCTGCTACGAAGGAACTTGTGTTCCTCAGAGACGGCTCATCCTCTCAAAGCTTCTGAGTAAGCCCAAAGCACAGCGGAGTCTACTAAAAGCCTCCTCCCTATGGGACTTTTAAAGTATTTTTTCACTTCCTTCTGCCCCATTTTAAATAACATTTTTTTTTCTCCATTTGCATGGAGTCAAGTGATTTCCCTCCCCCCCCCCCCCCCCCCCCACCCCTCAGCATCATGGGGATACAAGTCAATGTCAGTTAATGTGTGCTGGCGGTGTGATATCCTGTGTAATGAAAATGGTGGCGAATATGAAGTATGTTAATCAATCTGGTACTTCAGGGGTTAATGTGGTTAGTTTGTCTTAGCAAAAATACAAGATATTGGGTTTATATAAGACACTTCCTGGGTCTGTGCTGATCTACAAAGAGGGCGTCATTGAGGGTGCTATCACTGATGGGGCACTAAAAGTGACATATATATATATATATTATTAGAAGGCTGTGTGGACATTCACCAGATCCTGGTCTGTCAGCCTCAAAGGAAACTAACATTCCTGAGATCCCCCCCCCCCCCCCCCCCCGTGGATCCCAGAGAGAGGGGACAAACAGGTCACCACTTAGTTGGAGGACTTTATTACATATAAAATATTATGGGATTGATAGCAATTCATAATAGTAACGAGTGAATATTTGTCACTGTTGTAATTGGGCAAATCAAATCATAACACATACTGCATGGGTAAGATGTGTGAAAATCGATGTTAGGCTGTCAAATTTGTGCGCAGGCGTGCATGTGGAGAGCACAAACGCAACCGTGAAGATGGCGTCTGTCTAAGTATTTGGGAAATTACGTTATGAGTGTGTTTATATATTAAGTCAGATTTTAAACGTCTTTTTAGAAGAGTCTTTTTCTAAGTTATATTGTTTCAATGGGAAAGATTTTGTACAAAAGTCTCACCCAGATAATAGGTAAATCAGAATTAAACAAGAGGTGTGTTTTGGGATCAGACACATGAATTTTCATCTTCCACTCCAGACCTCTCTGGGAATCACCTATGACATATGGTAACATACTCTATAGGGATTTCTGTTTGTTTTATCATTTTATTTTAAGAAACTGTTCTGCATTTCCTGTTATTGTATGTTCTTGTAATAATCTTTTTTCTGTAATCTAAAGCACTGTATTTTTATATATATTAAAACAATCTTTAACAAGTAATGCTTTGGGGCCCTGAATGAACTGTTGCACACTTTGTACAGAGTTTTTACATTTTCGTGTGTTATTTACATGGTTCTTTCTATTGTAAACAGGGACCTGAGACCATTACAGATATATATAGGAATGACTTATTTTTGCCTATTTCTTGGGTGGTGGCAGCAGATAGATATGATTGCAATCAAGTAAGAGGTTAATATTAACTCATTGAAAGTACCTTGCTCAGGAGAAAGGTAAGTTGGCTAGAGTAGCCGTTTGTAATAACCCTGGTTTTATATCCAAGTCACATGCTCACACGTGTGCTGTTCGTGACAGGTGGTATATTGGGACGGATTGAGAGGGGAGATATTGTTAATTTAAGGGCCCTTTGCGAAGATGAAAAGTGGACCAGCTAGAGAGCTGTGTATTAACCCTCGTCCTATATACAGGTCCCATGCCGCCGTACGTGACATCTTGTATAGTGTATCACGGCAATAGAACTAAAATGTCAAGGAACAATTTGAAACATAGTGTATGTTAATCCCATCTCTAACCACACAATGGTGAAATTCTTTTGTTTTGTTGATATGATTTTTTTTTTTTAGCAAACCTCCATGTGCTGTGTAACAATGTTTTTCAACGTTTGTTTATCACGTAGCTACTTGTATTATTATAGAATTTTAAGGAGGGTAAAATCGTCCATCCTTACCCGCATATAAAATAGTTTTGAAGTCTTTTGGACAATTTTTTTAGAAATATGATTTCAAATGAGAACTTTAACAAATAAAATGAAGTTTTGAAAAATCATTTTTCGTACATGTTTTTTTTTCTCTGTATGGGGTAAGTGTGACTTGAGCTGTGGGTTCACAGGTTGATAATGATGTCCTGCAGTTAAATTCCCAGCGAAGTGTGTGCTGTATAGTTCCATCTATGATGTATAGTTCCATCTTCATGTGTCATTCAAATACACACTTGTGTGTATACCGCTGGTGCATTTCTATCACGTGGACCTGTCAATTCTCAAGCATTTGACCTCCTTCTTATTGAAAGACATGCAAAGGCGTTCCCAACCGCAGGAGCCCCACAGACTTCAATGCGGTCTCATTCTTTGGAATCAATTAAGAAAACATTAAGAAAAAACATTCAAGAGTGAATCCACAACATCTCACACAGGATCCCTCTTGAACCTTTTGGGGGGTTATTTATCAAAGTCTCCTGGCTGCAAAACTGGGGGAGAAGAAAGAAAGGAAGCAGATTTATTAAGGAAACATGAAACCAAATGGGATGTCTTGATTGATAAATCTGGTGCAGGTGTTTTGGTAGCTGGGGAACTTGGTGCCTTTGTGGACCCACTTGGTATCTTTTTAAACATGTTTCAACTGCAGGTATGAAGATTTAGTGGGTGTGGTTGCAAATACTGTATATAAAGTACACTTTAAATGTATCAATCTAACAGACATACAGCAGCTGCTCTAGGTGCAAACTTCCCATTTTTTGTACATATTATGCTAAGGATCATGATGAGTCTGCTTTGTAAACCAAAAACAAATCTTACTTTCGAAGAGATTTTATTATCTTAAAATATCACTGTTATCGTGGTTGCAGATGATGTTTTCTGGGACCTTGAAATGCGCTGGGCTTTTGAGGATAACCTATGTTTCAAATGGCAACCCAGAAGTAATTAAGTTGCCGGTGGCCACCCTGTTCTATCGCCTGTGACGCTGGAAGCCGTAAGAAGACAAAGCTGGCCTGGACTCTGACAAGAGCGACAATTTAAGGGATTTAAAGTAATCTGCTTCATCACACTCTGCAGGGCGATTGCATCTCCAAAAACGGTTTATCCGAGACACTGGTTTGAGTCACCTCCATTTGTGACGTTTGTTCTTTGCTTTATTGCACACTGACTGTGGCTCTTGGACATAGGAATTATTCCATGAAATGACAATTTATTGTTGTCCAGAATCGTGCTCTTATAAATCCTTGGTAGTGAAGTCGTTCCCTGACCACATCAGACTTAAAACAGGCAGGGTGAGAATTTAATATGAGGATTTTAGCCATAAGCCTGGCAGTACCTTTTATTTAAAGTTTACAATTAAAACACAAACATCACATTGTTTAAGAAAACAAAATTTATTTTACTGTTATTTTTCAGCTGACGAGACCCCCTCACTCGTTTATTTCCTATACATTATAATTGTGACAACAACTAAAAACTAGAAATCTGATTGTTTTGAACTGACAAGTTCTTTTGACGATAAATGACATAAATTAATGAAAGGTTGGCTTTTCATACGTTGTTGACTCTTCCAGCATGAAGAAAAATGTTGCCCCAACACAACTCCTACTCCAGTAATGTTTTTTTTTTTTAAATCATTTGCTAAAATTGCAAAGCTTTTATTTTTTGGTATCCAGTTTTCATTGCTGGGAGCTGCACACCCTGCAGTAGGTACCCCAAATATGACATCACTGTCTGGGCCACTGACAAAGAGCTTTGCCCGAAACGTGTCAGAGTGTCCTTTTGGCCCTATTTTTGTGATGTGTCTCTCTCTGTCACTTTGCAATAAATTGGATTTCAGTTTTTATTGGTGTGCTTTTTCCCGCTGCTGTGCTCCATTTATCCCTCCTGCGAGGATCTCTTCATGGCTATGCACTACCTATGATGGATGCACGCCTGTGGAGACCCTATATATACTAACTGTGAGTTATCTCTTGGAAGTTTCACCAAATGTGCTTATCTCCCTATATACTCTAGGTAGTTTCTTAGTGTGGTGGCGATAAGGTCTGACTCACCCCTGTAGGGTTAATGTCTCTCCCTAGTACACCATAAATCCCACTATTAGATTTGTGCCACATTATGGCAACTACCATTATATGACTTAGTGGCTATTAACATTGCAAGGTGTGTTATATGCTTGTAGAGGACAACAAGCTTGCACAAATTTTTGTGAATATACTTCAATGAATGTTTTAAGAATAAAAGGGGCTCATACCAAGGGACAAAAGGAAGATAATAAGAATATATCTGCTACCTGTTCCAGTTCTTGTCGCACTGATATTTGGACTGTATGTCTGCTGGTTTATCATATATATATATATATAAATGAAAACTTCAAGTAAGACAGGAACCAGGCGATAGCTGAGAGCCTCTGGGGTGTGCAGATATAAAGATAACACAATCTGTCAGACTCCAGTAGCCACGAGGGTGTGTCTGACAAGTGCAATCTTCTTGTAAACAAGCTTATTGCTGAGGGGGCTTGCTGTCCTTTATTAACAGCGGATCTCAAATGAGCTCTATTACAACAAGAAGAAGTGACAGGCAGATTAAAGAAAGGCCACAGACATTTAGATGAAATGAGCACCGGTCCAGTAGAAGCCGAGTGTTATCCTCAGTGGGATATGGAGACCTTTTCTACCTGCAACAAATGTAACTAAGTTCATTCTGAGTGATGAAAAATCAAACCGCGCTCATGCTTCCTAAAAAGGATCTTGAAGTAGATCTGCTCTCCCCTCTTGCTGCTGCTGAGGTGTGAAGGCACCCCTCCTTCACCAGTAGCTGCCGTGGCAAGACTCCAACGCCAGATAGTTATGCAAAAAGAAGGCACAGAAGCGCACCAAGGGTCAAGGTACATGTAATAAACAGATAAAATAGTGACAAGTAAAAACTTACATGTAAAATAATATAAGTCCAGTAGAGGCCATTGGCTCGAACCTCTGCGGGGAGGCTGGAAACTATACAGCCAAGAGTCTGGATCCCTATGTGTGCACCGAATGAACTCCGCCACGCGTTTCACACAATTTAGTGCTTCATCAGGAGATCAGGCTCCAATTTAGTGCTTCATCAGGTTCAGCTATATCAGGCTCTTGGCTGTATAGTTTCCAGCCTCCCCACAGAGATTCAAGCCAATTCCATCTGGTTTACTCCAAGTAGGATGAGCGCTGGAAGTACAGAGAAACGGCGATTGTGGTGGACTACTCAATACGGGTCCTGCGAGAAGCCGCAACCCGGAAGTGTCATCTGAGTTCTGCAGAGCTAGTTGGTCCCAGCGCGCGGGACTGATTTGTGAGTCTCAGCATTTACCCCTGCGCCTACCATCCAACTGAACTGGACACCTTGTGCACTGGCCTCGACTGGACTTATATTATTTTACATGTAAGTTTTTACTTGTCACTATTTTATCTGTTTATTACATGTACCTTGACCCTTGGTGCGCTTCTGTGCCTTCTTTTTGCATAAGTTCATTCTGAATTTGATAGATATGGTCTAAGTCAGTGGTGCGCAAACTGGCGGGTGGGATAATTTGTAGGGGGAGTGCGGGCGGTTACAGGGGCCCCGCTCTCTTCCCCACAGCATTTAAATTAAATGCCGGGGAGGCATGAGGCCTCTGTAACTCACTTACCTGCTCTCTGTGGGTCTTCGGCAATGTGGTGTCAAATGATGCCGCGGGTCATGTGACGTCAAGCATCGCCATGGCAATTTGACGCTGAGTCATTGGGAGAGAGGGGTCGCAAACGCTGCGGGTCCCGGGCACGGGGGGCGCAGCTCAAGAAGTTTGCGCACCTCTGGTGTAACTTTCTAAAGCAGACCAGCTAATGATTCAACGTTAACAATACATCTTTATTACTTTAATACATTACACTTACTGTAGTGAATGCAAGTACTGTAGGCATGCACTTTACAAAATGACATTACAGTTACAGATGTAAGACTGTTTTCGATGCCAGGCAGAACCAAGTGTAAATCCCCAGCATTTATTTGTATGTTACGGCCCCGCGACCGTAACTGTGCCGCAGCTGCAAAAATTGAGTTTAGCGGTGCCCTTAGTACTTTGCGGTGACGCTAGTGTGCCAGTGTGTGTCTCTAATCCAAGGGTTATCAATTGCAGTCCTCAATACACCTCCCCCCAACCTATCAGGTTTTAAGGATATCGCTGCTTCAGTACTGGTGACTCAATCGAGTCACTGATTGAGCCACCTGTGCTGAAGCAGGGACTGATTGAGCCAACTGTGCTGTAGCAGGGATATCCCGAAAACCTGACCTGTTCGGGGGTCTTGAGGACTGCAGTTGAGAACCCCTCTTCCAATCTAAATGCAATGTAACCCACCCTTTATTCTCATTCAGTGGATATGATATAATATCCCATTCATTTCAATGTAACCCACCACGTTTTCCCATAAAACAACATCAGATGGCTAAAAGTATTTTTAAAGTACAGTTTGACATTTGTGTGTGTGTAAATTACAGTTTAACAAAGACTTTGCAACATAATCTTCAATCTTCTGGCAATAATGCAATCTTCTTCAACCAACATCTTCTTCTGGCTATCTCTTGTACAGTTTCGCCTGTAAAATAATTGTGAGATTGTTATTTATTATTAATCGAGAAGAAATAAATGCATGAATTACACTGTGTGGAATGCGTACTACCGATAAACTGCACATGCGTGTTCTATGGAACGCATATGCGGGTCATTGCATTTAAGCGCATGGGCAATACAAGTATTTCCAATTGAATGGAACGCATACATTACCTTATTTATCCATTATCGCTAGATGGGTTTCCTACACGAACATGGTGTTGATGTTGATCACCCTGCCGAATCTGCAAAAAAGATAAAAACTGCACATGCGTGTTCTATGGAACGCATATGCGGGTCATTGCATTTAAGCGCATGGGCAATACAAGTATTTCCAATTGAATGGAACGCATACATTACCTTATTTATCCATTATCGCTAGATGGGTTTCCTACACGAACATGGTGTTGATGTTGATCACCCTGCCGAATCTGCAAAAAAGATAAAAACAAGGATTACACAATTATATAAAAAAGATGCACTCTTACAATACTACACTCTTCTTCAACTGACTTCTTCTGGCTGTATCTTTTACAGGTTCAAATGTAAAATAATTGTTAGATTATTATTTATTAATAATAGAGAAGAAATAGATGCATGAATCACATTACCTTGTCGCTGGATGTGTTTCCTACACGAACATGTGTTTTGATGTTGATCAGCCTGCCGAATCTGTAAAAACAAAAAGGCGGAAAACAAGGATTAAGCAATGACAAGAAATAAATGACTGTATTAAAAACTGTATTATTCCAAAAATTCATGTTTCAATCACTAATTAGTCCAACCCACAGTTCTCTGATGCCGTAAAAGTCCATTAATGGTGTCTTTCATTGTCTTCAATTGTGCAGTAGTGTATTTATACTGATTCCCAAGTACTACTAAAAATAGCTCTCCTCAGGTTTTTGGGAATAGCCTTCTTACTCCTGGAGCTGTCAAAGTTTACATGTTTGTACAACTGGGCATAGCGATCAAGTCACATGGAGTTGAAATATTAGCTGAGCAAATCCACTTGGCTGTCCCTTACTGTGTGTAACATATCTTTCCAAAGTTTTTCCTGGTATTACTGAAAGTGGAAAGTCATTGATTGTATCCCCACGGACATTGAGATGATGCATCTTTGCCTCTGTGGTGCCGCAGGTGTGCTTTGGAAATCAGGCAAAGGTAACTGCACTAGGTTGCCACTTTCTTGCAGGTCAATCCCTATATCATGGGGGCCCAGAATTTCATCATCACCATCTGGGATGTTGGGTGTGCTTCCTAACATCTGGGTATTGCATGGAGGTGGATGGCTTGAGGGGGCTGGGAGGTTTCCTCCAGATGTCTTGTTCTCTCCTGCTGCTGTGTGCCTATAATCGAATAGAGACCCGCCATGGCCCTGTCATTTCCACAATGTCGCTCATCATTTGGTTCATCCTCTTCAAAAGAAGGTCACCAGTTGCAGCTAGACTGGAGCACTCTAATCTTGCACCTTCTGGAGGCTGACGCTGTCTCTCTCAAGAAGATCATGTTACGTCATCACTAGGATAAATATCTGCCCTGTGTGTATTTATTAACCCCCCATTAGATAGATGGACTTGTTGTTGGATATTAACTAGGTCTGAACATGCAATGAAACTGTGAAAATATAAGATCTCCTGTTGTTTTGGGCCTATATGATTGCCTCCCCTCTTTTCCTTTTTCTACCCCTCCTATGATGTTATTATATGAAAATCTTACAATAAAATGTGAGATTTAAGAAGGAAAAAAAAGGGGGGATGGTTTCACATTTCATGGTATAAACTTGCAACAACATTTTAACCCCTTTGCAAATAGCAACTTTACTTCACCGGGGTGGGAAAAAAAACTAAAATATATTATATAGTAGAAAACTATATTTTATTATAGTATGAGAGCTTCAAAATTATGTATTATTTTTGCTGTTCTATTTTTGAATGCATAATTGGTTTTCAAGATAACAAAGCAATACACTAGAAGAAATGAGGTACAGTACTGGGTGTAAAGTAAGAATGTTATACTGCTGGCTGGATGTAGAGTAATCCATTAATGGAAACTGTGCCATTGAGTAGCCAAAAAATGTTGTGTTCCACCCAGAACGGTCAGATCAGTAAGTTTTCCTTGTTAGGAGTGGCTGGCATAAACAATGGCCAGTAACCTTTAAATTGAACTGCAATCAGGGCACACGGGAATGTTACCAAAATACCAGGAAGGTTTCCCTCTCTTCTTGAGCTAACTAAAGCGGAGAAACCGGTGACACAGGCCCTGAAGAAAAAGGCCCTTAATAAATCAAATAAGTGCCACAGTGCTGCACTCTTCTTTCGTTCAGACCGCAAATAGGAAGGAGAACTGACCACATGTGAGAGCCCAAGGACGCAAGTCTCATGTTACGTACTGTAATCACATTGCTCAGAACCCAAGTGGAAGAACCATTCAAAATGTATAAGGGTCACCTCAAAGATAAAACCACAGCTCCAAGGATGGCCACTATGTAGGATCTATCTTGTTTTTGTCAATATATTGTGTAATGCAGCAACACTTATAATATTAATAAGGTTAATTGCCAAGGGGTAATTCAATATAGTCCAAAGTAGCCATTTGGGCCGTTATCAGCCCAAAATACACGTTGACGTCAATTACTTCAAGGGGATATCTCGGCTTATAATAGCCTAAAAGACGATACTGAATTACCCCCTGAGCCTTAAGAGACTTTATTTTGACCGTGTGAGGTCATTTCAATGTTTATTTCAAGAATCTAGATATATGCATCTTAAAGAGGCAATCAATGTAGCTTTAAAAAAAACCGAATCTTTTTGTTTTTGTTTTAATATATGACGCATTTGATTACCTTTATTGAAAACTAATTACCTAAGCTGCTGTTCGATACATTAGCAAAATCCTGCTTTCCAGGGTTCACTAAATGGCCGCCTTTCAGTTTCAAATCAATCCTTCAGTCAGTGTAACTCAGCAGCTACAACGAATTCTTATATTACTAAGGTAACATTATCTATTGTTACAGTTTGCAGCTCAAACTGCTGGAAATATTTGCAACAAATTATCCCAAACAGGAAAGTGTTACAAAGATCTTGCACTACTTAGGAGATGGGCTAAAACCTGCGGTAGAAATCAAAAGATGCCCAGTACATTAAAAGTAATTAAAAATGGTATTAAGAGTTGAATTTGAAAATAAAAAAAGGTATTAAGTATTATCTAATATTACAGAAATTATTAATTTAAAATAAAAACATACATGTAGGATATTGCTTGGATTGCTCCTTTAAACACTGCATGATGTTCTAAATCTAGAACCTGGAGAAGGCTTTGTTAGGCCTTTATGAGACATGCAGGTGCCCTCTTGAATACTTGTTGTCTTACTCTTTACCATTGCATAGTTATAGAATATGAAAAAAATAACAAATATTAAAAAGCCACGTACCACTGTTATTGAAAACTCCTACCTAATGGAATAAATACATGCTTAGCCCTTATAAAGCCATTTCTCGAACTCTTCAAAGTAGTTTTACCATACATATATCTTTACATGTCCAAGAAAGAAAACGATAGACGTGACAAACTAACTAGAACGACAAAATGAAAAATAATTCAACCCACACTTCACTCACAGCTGACGCTTTTCCCAGGATTGCCCTGTGAAAATATTTCATTGTGCGTCCCTGAAGTCCGTGTCACACTACATCGTTTAACAGATGTTATACTTAGGTTTGAATATGAAACATAAAATAAAAATGTAATTCCATGTATTTCTAACATTGCCTAAACTGGAACAAGCCACTTTGATCAGCCCGAGCCTGAACCCCCTCCCTTTGTGCCATGCCTATTTTACTAACTAATGGCAGCATGTTATTCTAATTGCAAATCACTACTGCAATCATTAACAACATATTTGTTGGGGCAGCAAGGTGAGAAACTATTTAGCTGCAACATTGTATTTCCTGTCTAGTGAGCAGAGTTATTGTTTTACACAGGCCTGTGTCATTTCAATATCACATTGTCAGCAAGTGCAGGAATAAGTCTGCAATGCATAGCCATACGTTACATACCAACTTTTCTTTCTGTACCACATGTCACTCTTAAAGGAGCACTGCATGAAACTCAAGACTGATGTATGAACAGATCATGATGGAGGGCAACATAGCTAGTTATCATTTTAATTCTATAAAGTCCACCTGGCATCAAAGTGATTAAATAACAATTGCAATATTGCTTCAATGTGATTGCACTAGTACTGTATACAAGCCACACATGACGTTTTTTCCCAAACATGTAATAATTGACATGAGATATCCACAATAAAAGAAAACAAAATACGTTACAAGAAAACAAATACAGTACATAGATATAAAATGATGGCATTATACAATTATAGAGTTTTCCGTACATGGTACAATACGTATGTAACGGTATTTCTGACCCGGCCTGACCCACCCAATCTCACATTGGCCCCTGTGGTCTAACCGGTCCCCATTACAGTGTGGTAGTGTCTGGTGGTGCACCTGTTGGCAACAGGACTCCTGAGTCTCCCGCATGATGGTGTGTGGGGAGAACCCGTCCAGACAGGCAGCTGAGGTAGTGTGCTGAGTCCTACCTAGTTCCAGTGCAGCGCCTCCACCTCATCAGGGTCCCTTCGGTCACTTGGGGATGGTCCTGGCGAGGAACTCCTCTGTGGTGCTCCTCTCTGTACATTCACTCCACACATGTACACGAGAGGGTTTGTGATTAAGAGCATCTTTATTGATTGAGGTGGGCTAACTGCCCCTCGCAGTAGTTTCTTTAGCCACTCATTGTCCCTCAGTGCTTCCCTTTGAAAGGTGTAATTCTCCTTTAATAGGGATTCCCTATCCCAGCCGGGATGTCTTTACCCTGTGCCAGGTCCCTGGACACAGTCTTCCTATTCAGCTACTATAACATAACTTTTGCAGAACTGCTCAGAACTCAGGAGTCAGATAGAACTCTGGCAGGACTAACTTTTAGACACAGTGCTGTGCCTTATGTACACTCTGAAAGCTGACACACCTCTGACATCACTAACCATGGAGTCAGAGCATGTGACCACTCCCATCCATACACAGGGCACCCCACCAGGGTGTGAGGGCAAATCTCCATAATTACTGCTGGCATGCCCACAATTTACCAGGCCTTACTGTCAGCAGGAGAGATGACTGTAGCCATTTTACATGACCGCTACATTCTCCCCCTGGTGAATCCCATCGTCCTCGCTGGGACCTAAATTTAAATACTTTCTTCCAGGAAGCACTGTAACACATAACACATAATTGTTAACATCACAGATTATCCGTTATACAAAAAAAAAATGACCACAGTGACATCTCGCCAAGCCCGCCCCGACCAGCAGCCACGAGCCCGCAAAATGCCTTAGTACCCCCTAATAATAGTGACTCGGGTCAGGTTTCTTAACCTCTCTACCACCCATGTCCAGGACCGTGACATGATAGTGCCTAGGCAGTCCCCTCTCGGGCCTATAGGTCACCCTGTGTTTGTGTATATTCCTCCCTATACTCCACACTCGCATCAGGTGATCTATTCTGTCCTCTGCCCTCCTTCCAGTAACTTCACTCCCCTTATTGACTAGGTACATCTCGATGGTTTCCCTAAGCCACCTTTCCCTGTTCTCTTCTATCTCCTCCATGAGGGGTTCAGGGACATAAAGGTACTCCAACCCGTGGGAAGACTTGTATCGAGCCATTATTGCCCGTTCCGCCCTACTGACCCTAATTAGGTCAGCCCTACCTGCCCTCCCAGGTAGCACCCATGATAGGGGTTCGTCAGGATCCACAGGATCGGACAGTGTGTCGGGACCCATGGGCTCTATCTCCCTGTGCTCAAGCTTATACCACCGTTCCTGCAGCTCCCTATCTCGCTGTTCAGGGGTGAATTCTCCCTTGGCCCACCAAAAATCAACTACATCCTCTCGTCTAATAAGGAATCGCGTACGATCCATCCAGGCCGCATAACCTTCAAAGAGGGGGGCCCACCAACGGTGTTCCTTGAACCTATGTGAATCCCCTGAATCACTCCCTTCCGCATCCCCCCATGAGAATACCCCCGATGTCCGTGCCGACCGTGGTACGGACCACCGTGATGATCCCAGGGCCTTGTCCTCTGCTTTATGACCATTTTACTTAATAGATATTTATACATATATATTTAGGCACTGTACCGTGTATGAGTCTCACTGGATGTGCTAATAACTGAGCTTTGTCTGTGTTTTATGTTCTGTCTCTGGTTTTAAAATATATATTGCCATGCTCAGTAGCACTCCTCTGTGACACTCATATGCTTATATATATGTTGTGGTCATTTTGGGGGTTCAATAGGAGCTTGTTAGGTGTCCAGTATGTTTTACAATTCTTGTCCAGCTAGTCATGGCTGATTGGAGGGTGGCAACCTCCTTCCTAATTTAAGCTCACCCCCTCCCACATTTAAATGGTTATGGGCTCACTCCATAGCATCTTCCACTCAGGGGAACTTGCCTGCTTGCAGTTTGGCTGTGACATCTCTAATACAGAGTGCTTTTCCTGGTAATGTACAGGTTAATAAAAGCTTCAGTCAGACTCAGAACTTTGCAACTAATATTGACAGATTTACTATAAATCATTCTTCCTGTTATTACACAGGTTATTAAGAATTTATATTAGCGTTAGGGACCCCTGATATGTGGTCTGCCTTGGCGTTGGCTCAGGGGCTTACAACAATTTTGGCCAAAAATGTCAAACTAAAAGACCATTTTACTTATTAGATATTTATACATATATATTTAGGCACTGTACCGTGTATGAGTCTCACTGGATGTGCTAATAACTGAGCTTTGTCTGTGTTTTATGTTCTGTCTCTGGTTTTAAAACACTCTGAAAGCTGACACACCTCTGACATCACTAACCATGGAGTCAGAGCATGTGACCACTCCCATCCATACACAGGGCACCCCACCAGGGTGTGAGGGCAAACCTCCATAATTACTGCTGGCATGCCCACAACTTACCAGGCCTTACTGTCAGCAGGAGAGATGACTGTAGCCATTTTACATGACCGCTACACGTAATTAACTTGTTTTCAGTCCAATTTATGTCGCCTACTACCCAAGCCCTGGGGAAAACCAATATCCAATGATAGTTTCATTTCTAATGCCTCTAACAGACACTTTTCTAAATCAGAATCTTATCTGCAGCAAAAGCCCTGCATGACGGGACAATGGCCTGAATGACGCAGGTTTTGGGGGCCTGTGGAAGAGGGTCCTCTATCTTTGGCACCTGAAATGAAATGTAAGAAGTAGAGGGTGTCAGCATTCATATAATGTGTTTCTGTCTAATGATTACAACAGAAAGATCTTGCGCAATTGAAAGTAGTTTACAAAAAAATGTTATGCACATAAAGGTGTTCTGTGGGTAAGCGAGGAGTTAAAAGGTGTGATATTTAATGCACAATTCACATCCTGCTATTTAATAAATACCAGATAAATACCATTTACTTAATAATGAACTAAGCATCTGTACTATTAAATGTGCAGTTTTTGGTATTCAGAATCCAAAAGGTTGTGTCTCCCAGTCTGTGACATTGCTGCTTATCATATCGCAGGCCCATGTTTGAAATGACTGAAGTGGTTTTTTTGGGGGGATAAAGAAAAATGGCCACCAATGCCCAGAAGCCAGACAATAACTATAACAGCATTGGAATATGTTAGGGGGAAAGTATGAAATTCAAGCACCAGCTCTTTTAATGGATGTTGCATAGATGTAATGCATGAACTTCAATGGTGCTTTCCTTTCACTAGTTTTGGGTTGGTGCTGTCACAGTTAATAGAATAAGGGCCGTAGTCTGCACATAAACTTGAATGCCTAATGATTCAAAAGTGATGTTTTCTATCCTTTTAGTACCAACATTTTCATAGGCAAAGTATCACAGAAATTGTAGCTCCAGCATCATGTGATTCCTACAACAGGATAATTCCGATTCCCCCCCTTATTGGTCTGAATGGAAAGAGCAGAAAAATTGCATGCTGCCCAAAACCAAGGTTATATGTGTGCTGAATATTGTGCCATTCTCGCAGCGCCACAAGAGCATACAGGTGTACTCTTGCCATGTGTGACGGAGCGACCTCCTAGTTAGTCAGTAACGCGTTTACACCAACATTTTTCAAAGAAAAGTCCTTTGTTTCCCGGAGTTGGAAATCCAGGTTGCAGTACACTTACAGTATAGTAGCAGTGTCAAAACTGCAAAACAAAGGGAGCACAGCTCTGCCATACAGTACAAACAGAGCGTCATTCAGTTTTAATGCTGGGTGGGAATCTGAGCTTTTCCCCCAGAACCTGTTCCTTCCCAGATTGTAAAAAGACTGGCCGCAGGGAGTTTGCTGTCTCCCTTTTAACCTCCCGTCCCTGTCAGGAGTTGATTGGGAACAATCCCTGACCTCTAGCAGCCCTGAAAGTTGTGGTCTCCTGGGCCTGGAACAGTGAGGGAGTTTTAACTCTTTCACTCCCTATCTTCCTACACGCCCTATAAGGCCCCATAGGGCGCAACGTTTACTTAAATGGCAGTGTTGCGAGCCCTATTTCACACCTCGCGAGACCCACCATTTTACACCTCGCGAGCCCCCCTCTATTTCCCACCCTTTTCCCATGTATTTCTATCCCCTCCGTCTCACATCTCACTCTCCCCCCCCCCCTCAGAGCCGTCTTAACCTATGGGCACGCTGGGCAGTTGCACGGGGGCCCCACGAGCATAGGGGCCCCCCAGTGGGGAGGGATTCTGCCGGTTCGGGCGAACTGGTTGCTAACATTTTCTCAGTTCGCCAAACCGGAACGACTAGCCCTACCTACTTCCCCCTCAAAAACTCCGCTCTGTGTCCTGCTGGCGTCACTCCATCAAGCGGATGGAGAAGTGAAGGAGAAGCTGCCTGCTGCTGCTCCGTTCCTGAGACCAATCTTCTGTCTACCTGGTGAGTGCGGCAGCAGCTCCGTTACCCGCCGGCAGCCTCTTCCCCCACCCCCAAAATATGTGTGAATATACGGTACCAATACTAAACACAATATAACCCTCAAAATCTAAATGCTGCAGGTAAGCGAATCTCTCACTAGAAGAGTGCTCAAGTAAATATACACACCGTCCACTGAAACTACTCCAACTAAATGAAGGAGAGAGGTGCTGGTAGTGACGTGCAGTAGATAACACAAAAATCAAGTGAAAGATGCAATTCCTTGAATCAACACATACACAAAAAAGTAGACCACTCCAAATAGACTTGCAGGAAATGGCTCTGTTGTATTATCATGCAACAAAACCGCATGTGTGGTAAGCAGTGAGAACTTACAAGAAGTCCCTGGGTAAGGGCATGGTATAATTATAAACCTGTTTTATTAAAACACACAGGGTAGCGTCCGGGGGTGGGGTATGGTGATCTAAATGGGGGCTTGATGCTGCAGAGGATCCGCTGTGCCGGCGGCAGGGCCCAGTGCACTGCTTTGCCCGGGGGCCTATAATGCTGGGACGGCCCTGCCCCCCCTCAATCAATTACCCCACTCTCCCTTAATCCCTGTCCCCCGCCTCACATGTATTTCTCTCCCCTACTCCCTATTTTCCTCACTCCCTCTCTCCCCCCTCTCTCTCCCCCCCCTCTCTCCCCCCTCTCTCTCCCCCCTCTCTCTCCCCCCTCTCTCTCCCCCCTCTCTCTCCCCCCTCTCTCTCCCCCCTCTCTTTCCCCCCCTCTCTCCCCCCCTCTCTCCCCCCCCTCTCTCCTCTCCCGTCAATTACACTACTCTCACTCAATTCCCTCCCACTCACATAATTCCTCCCACAAAATATATACCAAAAAACACTAAAACTTCCCACCCCCAAATACATACAAAACAATCTGCAACCCCCAAACATATACAACCCCCCACCTCCCCAAATATATACAAACCCCCCCAAATACATTAAAAAAAACACCTCCCCAATACATATTTTTAAAAAAATGCATATATATAAAAAAAACCCAATGCATATATAAAAAAAAACAATGCACATAAACCCCTCCAACGCATATAAAAAAGCCCCAAGACATATAAAGAAGCCCCCACTCCCTCTCAATACATATAAAAAGATCCCACTCCCTCCAATACATATAACAAGGCCCCCACTCCCTCTCAATACATATAAAAAGACCCCACTCCCCCAATACATATAAAAAGACCCCACTCCCTCCAATACATATAAAAAAAAAACACTCCCCCAATACATATAACAAAGCCCTCACTCCCCCAATACATATAACAAGGCCCTCACTCCCCCAATACATATAACAAGGCCCTCACTCCCCCAATACATATAACAAGGCCCTCACTCCCCCAATACATATAACAAGGCCCTCACTCCCCCAATACATATAACAAGGCCCTCACTCCCCCAATACATATAACAAGGCCCTCACTCCCCCAATACATATAACAAGGCCCTCACTCCCCCAATACATATAACAAGGCCCTCGCTCCCCCAATACATATAACAAGGCCCTCGCTCCCCCAATACATATAACAAGGCCCTCACTCCCCCAATACATATAACAAGGCCCTCGCTCCCCCAATACATATAAAAAGACCCCACTCCCTCCAATACATATAACAAGGCCCTCACTCCCCCAATACATATAAAAAGACGAGACACAGAAATAACCTGCACAGACCTAAAGTGAGAAGTGCTAAAGCCAGTTAAATGCAGTGTAAATGGTAACCACTACTGGCGGTGCTGGGGATGAATATGATCTGAAAACCAACACAGAAAAAAGAATCCCCAAAGTAGCACTCTAGCATACAAAAATATCAAAATGTATTAATCACATACAGATATAAATCATTAAAAAAGACCCCCACTCCCCCAATACATATAAAAAGACCCCCACTCCCCCAATACATATAAAAAGACCCCCACTCCCCCAATACATATAAAAGACCCCCACTCCCCCAATACATATAAAAAGACCCCCACTCCCCCAATACATATAAAAAGACCCCCACTCCCCCAATACATATAAAAGACCCCCACTCCCCCAATACATATAAAAAGACCCCCACTAACCCAATACATATAAAAAGACCCCCACTCCCCCAATACATATAAAAAGACCCCCACCCCCCAATACATATAAAAAGACCCCCACTCCCCCAATACATATAAAAAGAACCCCACTCCCCCAATACATATAAAAAGACCCCCACTCCCCCAATACATATAAAAAGACCCCCACTCCCCCAATACATATAAAAAGCCCCCCACCCCCCCAATACATATAAAAGACCCCCACTCCCCCAATACATATAAAAAGCCCCCCACCCCCCCAATACATATAAAAGACCCCCACCCCCCAATACATATAAAAAGACCCCCACTCCCCCAATACATATAAAAAGACCCCCACTCCCCCAATACATATAAAAAGACCCCCACTCCCCCAATACATATAAAAAGCCCCCCACCCCCCCAATACATATAAAAGACCCCCACTCCCCCAATACATATAAAAAGCCCCCCACCCCCCCAATACATATAAAAGACCCCCACTCCCCCAATACATATAAAAAGACCCCCACTCCCCCAATACATATAAAAGACCCCCACTCCCCCAATACATATAAAAAGACCCCCACTCCCCCAATACATATAAAAGACCCCCACTCCCCCAATACATATAAAAAGACCCCACTGCCCCCCAATACATATAAAAAAAGTAGATATACATTGGGGATGGTCGGGACCGGTGGCTGCAGGATCCGTCGGCCGGTTGCGGCCGGGCTCGTCTCTCCATCAGCTGCAGACCTCCTCACTCTGTGTCCCACGCCGAGCTTCCAGTCAGCACGCACCGGAAGCTGAGGCGCGATGACGTCAGAGGGGCCCGCCGCGCTGAAGTCAGAGGCTGGAAGCTCGGCATGGGACAGGAAGGCCTGCACCTGATGGGGAGCCGGGGCCCGGCCGCGACCGGTAGCCGGACCTGACCAGAAGTTGGGGCCAATTGCAGCACCAGCCGCCGAGCCCCCCCAGCCTCCGGGCCCGGGACACCATTACCTTTTGTCCCCCCCACTTGGTGGCCGGACCCGGGATGCCAACCCCGGCAAACCCCCCCTGTTGGCGGCCCTGCACCCTATACACTATCGCACACCACGTACAAGTTTAATTATAAAAGGCACCTTTTCCCGTCACAGTCAGCTGCTCATTATGGCCTAGATACATCAAACAGTAATATGGCGTTGAGATCGGCAAAAAAAATTACATTCTATTTAGTGGGCAAGTTATCATCCTGTTTCCAGTTAAAATAATGCATGTTTTAATGTGCCACAAAATGAGTAAATTACGCAAGTTACTCATTGTGATGCTATATATATGTTGTGGTCATTTTGGGGGTTCAATAGGAGCTTGTTAGGTGTCCAGTATGTTTTACAATTCTTGTCCAGCTAGTCATGGCTGATTGGAGGGTGGCAACCTCCTTCCTAATTTAAGCTCACCCCCTCCCACATTTAAATGGTTATGGGCTCACTCCATAGCATCTTCCACTCAGGGGAACTTGCCTGCTTGCAGTTTGGCTGTGACATCTCTAATACAGAGTGCTTTTCCTGGTAATGTACAGGTTAATAAAAGCTTCAGTCAGACTCAGAACTTTGCAACTAATATTGACAGATTTACTATAAATCATTCTTCCTGTTATTACACAGGTTATTAAGAATTTATATTAGCGTTAGGGACCCCTGATATGTGGTCTGCCTTGGCGGTGGCTCAGGGGCTTACAACAATTTTGGCCAAAAATGTCAAACTAAAAGACCATTTTACTTATTAGATATTTATACATATATATTTAGGCACCGTACCGTGTATGAGTCTCACTGGATGTGCTAAAAACTGAGCTTTGTCTGTGTTTTATGTTCTGTCTCTGGTTTTAAAATATATATTGCCATGCTCAGTAGCACTCCTCTGTGACACTCATATGCTTATATATATGTTGTGGTCATTTTGGGGGTTCAATAGGAGCTTGTTAGGTGTCCAGTATGTTTTTTATTCTATTTAGTGGGCAAGTTATCATCCTGTTTCCAGTTAAAATAATGCATGTTTTAATGTGCCACAAAATGAGTAAATTACGCAAGTTACTCATTGTGATGCTACTCATTAAATGGCGATACCTGGCCATTATATAGGTAGTATACCAAAATGTAACGCAAATTTTGATCACCTACAAAGGCTGGCATTAGGCCTTTCTTGCCTGTGTGTATAATGGCCATTATCTACATATAGGCAAGGTAAGCTATACCAACCTGGAATAGGTGGTATAAAGGATACAACTACCGATTTTACTAGATATTAGCCCTGGGGGGGCAAGGATAATTGATGCGAATATAGAGCCTCTCATTATCAACTGACAACCCTGCCTTCACGTGGCGCCCCTCATTTCTAACAAAATGGGCTCTGTCGACCCTTGGGCCTAGCGTCCCCTTGGGTATATCCTGCTAAACAACTTCCATGGATCTTTTTAAAGTGAAGTTTTCCGTGGAAGTCGCCTACACCCATCCGTGGGTGAAGAGGCAGAAAGTAAAGTAAGTAAAGATATTAGCCCTTAGTAGCCATCAATAGCAGACCACTAAGGACTATGAACTATCAAAGCTACTTTAAACTACACTACCTAACCCCCTTACCTAAGAGACTAGTAAGGCATTGCATGCAATGGGTTAACACCCACCATTCCCCCTCTGGGGGGCCTAAACACCCTCCCCAGTTCACTCATTTATCTAATAAAACGTCCCTGTGGTAAGGGTTATATAGGACAGACCTTGAGAAAAATAAAAGTACGGCTGAATGAACATAAATGTAGAATCAGACATTTCCCCGACCTACTAAGAAAGGTTCATACTCAAATAAGAGAAAGAAAAGGGAAGCTTTTTAGCCAAACATTTCTATGAGATATCGCATTAAATCTCGCAATTACGCTGGCAAATTTTGGAGCAAGTGAGGATCCCAAGAAGACGTGAGGATATACGCAAGTGTCTTCTAAGAAGAGAAGCCTTCTGGATTGACACTCTGCTTTGAATATGGAGCAGGATTTTATTGTATGTAGTTATGGGGCAAGAGTCCCAAAAACAGTGCTCAATCTCGTTCAGAACTTCAGTAGATAATAAAAATCCTTATTTTGTTGTGGAGTCAGCCTATAACCATAACTTTTTAGGTATTGGACCCAGTGCTTAGTACATGAATCTATCACATATGACAAATAACATGAATGAGGGTTAACGTACCGTTACTTTGTAGGATTGCGCCCTACATGACCCTTGTGTTGCCGCACTGTTACCGGTCATCCAGTCTCAATGAAGGGAGACATACAATACTCACATATGGCTGTTCTCCTGTGCGTGCATCCACGCTCGGTGTGCAATATAACAGTAGGAAGGATCCGAAGATTCCAGCGGTGCACAGCTTGTAGAGATGAGAGACCAGCAAGGTGTAGATTAAAAATGAAATTTTATTGAAAAAACATATGGTATGGGGGACACACTCTGACGCGTTTCGGACCTGCGTGGTCCTTAATCATAATCATCTCTACAAGCTGTGCACCGCTGGAATCTTCGGAGCAGGATTTTAATTGCTTCTTGTGAGACCTCTGCAGTTTGGCAGGTCCCCGACTGCTCTAATATGGAAGACCCTAACTTTGAAAGTAACCCAATATACTTGATGCGATTGGATGGAAAAGGCATGAAATAATATTTGCTTTATTGGTCTAAATAAATAACACGAAATATTTTTACAAAAATGGAATAATGTAATTGAATAATAATGTAAAATAATATATTATAATATTGACCTTTAAAGCGCCACTATTGGCTGATGACCATGTTTTTCCTGTTTTATTAATATGTGGGAGTTAAATATCTTAACATGTATTAAATATCTCGGTTCTAAGATATTCGCACCTTTTTTCTCATTTTCACGTCTGAAATCGGGATGCGTCTTAGAATCGATGTTTTAAAAAAAAAAAAAGGGGGCGCTGCTGGAGTTCTGGCCAGGCAGGAAGCTGGAGTCCTGGCCAGGCAGGAAGCTGGAGTCCTGGCCAGGCAGGAAGCTGGAGTCCTGGCCAGGCAGGAAGCTGGAGCCGCCGCAGCACAGAGGGCGGCTGGATTACCCACAGCTGCTGGAGGGAGGAAGTTAATCCTGGCCATGGGGAGCCCTAAGCGGCTCTCTACAAATTGTCCCATTCAGCTCCCCCGGCACTTAATTTAAGTGCCTCCGGGAAGTGCGCTGGGCCTCTGTAAACCCTGCGCTCCCCCGCTGGGGGTCGCGCCCCCCAGTTTGCACACCGCTGCTTTAGGGGATGCATCTCTGACCCCCTATATCTTTAATTGATATAGAACATTCTGTATAGATTTAAATAAAACACTTTATACATAACATTCTATTTATTTATTTAGCTCAACTAAAACAAGTCACTTCCATCAGCCAAAGTCTGAAAATCTCTTTCCTTTAAACTGTACCTTATTACCAGGTAAATGATACTTTAATTACACATTGCTCCAGCAGAACAGAGTGCAGCAGTTAAGATGTTCTACTGTTGTGCTACCAGTAAGGCAGTTATGTGAAAGTGACTAAGCAGTGGGCATTGCGGTTTTAACCACAATTAATCCAGCTGCATGACACGTCTGGAAAGTCATTAGCCTGGGAATAAAAAGTCAATGGAAACATACAGACGTGTTTCATTACTATACCTCAGTTTATGCCTTAAGCAAACATCACTAGAAAAGTCCATGACATTTAACATAGCCAAACAATAGGTCAAATAGCCTCAAATTAAAAATACCATTCTGAATGCCTAGCTAATCTACATGGTCAATGTCCCTAGGATCAATCTATCCACATACGTAGGTAGCGACTAACTGGGTTATTCATCAAAGTGCTAAGATAAACAAATTCTAGTGCAAAATAAGATAGCATCATATATAGGTATCGTGTATTCATTTTTTTTTATTTCATATATATATATATATATATATATATATATATATATATATATATATATATATATATATATATATATATATATATATATATATATATAGACAGACGAGACAGCGAGTATTAAACTAGCCCGGTTACATGCTGGGTGTAACCTGGCTAGTTTAAGGCAAGTTTAAGGCATTTCTGCATTGACTAATGACCCATCGGATTAACACAGCAGGGGTCCCTAGCAGTCCCATTCAGTTTCAATGGAACTGCCAGGGACCCCCGCTGTTAATCTGATGGGCCAATAGTCAATGCAGAAATGCCTTAAACTTGCCTTAAAGATGACCCAGCATGTACCCAGCATGTACCTGGGTCTTTTTGGCGATTGCCACTGGTTTGTGTTAGAATAACCGTCGGCACTACAGTATATAACAAAAAATGGGAGAGCGCAAGCTCCATAGTGTAACTCAAATAAAGAAGTATTTAATCAGACCAACATTCTAAAATCATTAAACTCACAAATGCCGGTAGGTAAAGAGCATGTCGAGAGACAATCTCAAGGGTAATCAGCGGGAAACATCATGGGGAGACCACAGCCAGGAACGCAATCTTGGGGTGTAGTGATGTATTTCCGTACTAGGACGGAGAGAAGAAAGCACAGATCCAAATAGTACCCTCCAATTGCACCCTCCAGATCCTCGACACCACGGACACAGATCAATCTGCAAGGCCTCCGTTAGCGTGATGACATGAACAGCAAGAGTCCAAAGACACAACCCTACGTGTTTCGTCGCTTAGTGATGCCACTTAATCAGGGGAAATGTAGGTGGGCTGATAGCCCTTAAATAGTCCAATAGTTCATTAGTATCAGCATGTATTAACCATTCATGTACATGATTAGAAAGCATCATCCACAAGTGGAGAAGGATATACACATATACTGTACATATACATGTGTATAAACATATACACCTATACAACACTAAAACAATAAACACAGACAATGTGCAGATGAATTTCATATAAGAACAAAGTACAACTATCCCAATACTGAAAAAAGAATATACATAGTATATAATAATAAACCATGGAGGATGACAATGTATCAATTACAGGAGCTGAATTAATAATAATCTGCCTATAATCATGTCCCCAAAAATATCTGAGGAAAGAGCTATCCAAGGAAGAAACCTACTTGTCATAGATATAAAGAATATATAGCATACACTATACTTAGAAATGATACAAAACATGTATTAATGGCAAGGAATAGGTTAATATATGATAACAAATATAAAATTGTTAATAAAATATATGTAAAAAATTTATGAAGAATAATGGAAAATAAAAAAGTAAATCAAACATATATAATAAAAAGTATGAACAAAAAACAAAAATAGAACACATACTGGGACGATGAAACTACAATGATCTTGTACAATGAATCCTGATTGTATACATACATAACCAAATATGAACAAGACCTACTGTATGTATGCAACAGATTAACAGATCAATAAGTACAGTATATAATATCAAAATACTGTAGTTGGATAGGAAAATGCAATCTAATTGCTGTATATATAGAGCAGACAAACTATACTCAGATACCAGTGTGTAACTAATGGGTCATATTATTATTACCCCTGTAAATAAAGACAATGATGAATACAATGCACAGAACCACTGAAAGCCTCAAACTAGAGGCCAAAATACCCCCACTAAAGGCATCGCTCACTACAGGGCCAGAGAAAAGACCTCCATGGGTAACAGATGTTCATATTAGCGTACTTGTATCCAGGCACTCATTGAACCCCCCTGGGCAAAGAGTCCCCAAGATTTATATCCAATACGTCTCCTTCTTTCACAGATGCCTGTTCAAGCCCCATGATCCTTAGAGACCCGGAGTCTATGTTATGTGTTTGCAAGAAATGTCTAGACAAACTATGCGCACTGTTGCCATGTACAACATTTCGCCGGTGCTCCAAAAACCTTGTGCTAAGTGCACGTATTGTACGTCCTACATATTGTGGGCCACATGAACAGAATACCATATACAACACATGGGAAGATAGACAAAACGTTTATGGTACAGACCGATGCCTCCGACTATGGTATCAGAGCTGTACTCAGCCAAATGGGGGAGGAGGGAGGCGAGCATTCTGTGGTATGCCTGAGCTGGAAACTGCTGCCCAGGGAAGTGGCTTATGCCACCATTGAGAAGGAATGTTTGGCTATTGTGTGGGCTTCCCGCAAAGTTCAGCCCTATCTGTATGGCCGGACATTTACGGTGATCACAGATCACAATCTTCTGAGTTGACTATAATGGGTGTCCAGGAAAATGTCAAGTTGCTTCGTTGGAGTCTTGCTCTGCAAGAATTTGACTTTTCCATCCAGCACAAGAAAGGCAGCGGGCATGGAAATGCGGATGAACTTTCATGCCAGGACAGTCCCAGTGAACCCACAGCCTCAAGAGGTGCCTGGCTAGTTAGACCGCCGGACGAGGCGCTTGCAACTAAGTCTTCATCTTGAGGGGGGAGGTGTGACGGTGAAGGGGTAACCAGGCTCACGAATAAAGGTTAAGCCCACTTGGTTGCCCATGATCCGTGTTTTGGGGCCCTAGAGTGTCAGCTCTTGGACCTGACCGTCGTATATGCATTACTGTCACTGTGTGTAAAATTATGCGACAATAAAGAATGTCTGTGTTTTTACCTTTCCAGATGTGCTGGGACCAGGAGATTGCTAGGATATGAGCTTCAGAGTGGGTTTGACGGAGAAAGTCTTTGCAGATTGTGGCTATGTAGCAGCACTCCTGAGTTACAGGATACCCCAAAGATGTACCTGGGAATCAGGTAAGATTCTCGGATACATTGAAGCACACTGCTGTGGCCAAACCCCTACCCTGAAAATGTTCTTCCGACTCACCACTAGGATCACAGTCCCGCAAGGTAAATGGGGAATAAGGTGTTAATGTATCCCTGCAACATACATGGGGTCCCCGGTATAAGGGGGGATGCCCAGTTCATGCCCAGACCACCCTAACCCTGGTATAGGGATTCAGGGGTTGCTCCAGTCATGTATAAGACTGTGAGGCTTTTATTAAAATAAAGTTTGCAGAGTATAAGGGATATGGCTAGTGGGGATGAAGCAGTTCACATTTTCATTCTATCCCTCAATCAAAAGACTTACAGTAGGACATTTTAATAAGAACATGTATAAAGTATATTTTATTAAACTGATATATATAATATAGTATGCTGGTACATTGAAACCTAAGCTGGGTCTTTCACCGTTTGGACTCTGAGGGGGGCTTATGGGCTACCAGAGTGTGGTGCCATTAAGTGCCCAAGGCCCGTACATGAAAGTCAAACTTGTGGCCAGAAGTGTGAACACCATCTGGACAGGATGGCTGAGTGAAGTACCCACGCCCTGGGATGAATACAGGCTGGTCCGACCAGTAGTCACCTCCCTAGACGTGGAGGCAACAAGCCCTGTGGGGTGTTCTGCATGGCAAGTAGGCAAGATGGCGGTTTTCGCACATGCCCCTGGGCCCTGTTGAAGCTCCAAGTGCCCGGCTTCTCAAGACTGGCAAACAGCTGAGTGGCTAGCAATAAAGTTCCCACCCTCGGGGCTGGCGGTAATGCTGCGGGGCGGGGCTGGCCTAGGAAAGGATATAAAAAAGTTAGTAGCCAGCCCAGAGAGTGTCCCAAGTGTTCCAAGTTGTGTTCCAAGTTTTCAGTGAGTTCTAAGTAAGTCATCTAAGATTCTCAGATGCTAAGTGTCCAGTTTCAGTCTGCAGCAAGAAAGAAAAGGGGCTTCCGCAGAAATCTGCCTGGATATTTTCTATCCTGTTTTGCAACTGTGATCAAGGTGAGGATTCCCTGCACTTAGGAGAGTCTCGTTTTGTATCCCAGGTCCAAGTAAGTGTGTTTTCTTCCTGCTATTTGTAACCCATTGTGTGTATGTCTGTTTCCACAGAATAAATCACAATTTGTTTTACTCTTTGGTTTTGCTCAATTAAATGATCCTGGTTATAAAGGTGTAATGTCCTGGTCTCCCATAACAGTGCTCCATCCCAACTTCATTCTTCTATTGATTTAATTCAAAAACTTCCCATGCATTGTTACATGCTGGCAAAGGTAAAAATAGTTTTTGACTTTTTCTAGTCCTATTCCATTTATTTCTATCTTTACAGAATTGACACATTTGCTGAACATCACTTTGGTCTTGCTGAGATTCATATGGAGGTCCACCTTCTTACTTGCTCTGATTCGTTGCTGGAGATCTTCTAGCAAAAATAACAATGTCATCAGCAAATCTGCAATGTCTTAAATACCTAAGTGTTGCTGTGAAAAGCTTTGGTGGCATGCTGTCTCCCTGCCACACTTCCTTCATGATCCTTATTTTGTTTGTACCTTCATATAATTTAATGGTTGTTGTGGGACTCTCGTAAACGATCTTTATAATATCAATGTACTTTTCCTCAACAATTTGTCTTCTTAATGCTGTTAGAACCACTGAGGTGTAGACAGAAGCAAATTATTTTTCGTAATCTACAAATCCTAAACTGAGTGGTACTGTAAATCATATTCATTACTGTACTTCAGGAAATCACTTCATGTACGACTTGGAAGATAAGGCTAGGGAGAGTATTGTTCAGTCTGGTGGCCAAAATGTTAGCATATAGTTTTAGATCTGTATTTAAGAGGGAAATGGGTCTGTAACTAGAGCACATCAGAGGGTCTTTTCCCTCTTTCGGGAATACAACTATGGTTGCTCGTATCATATCTCTAGGTGGGGGAAAGACCATGGAGCATTTCATTAAATAGCTTTGTTAAATATGGGAAGAGTATTATGGACATTTTTTGTAGTAAAGGTTAGAAAATCCATCTAGGCTAGGGGCCTTCCCATTTTTCAGGAATGTCATTGCTTCCTGGATTTCAAGTGGCTCTATAGTTTTTTCAAGGGTTATAATTTTGGTTGGTTTAAGTGTGAGCCTTCTGCTAAGAAGTTTCAAGTTTTTTGTGCTCTCTTATTTTTAGCAGAATTCCCCCACCGGGCCAGGTAGATTGTAGAGGGATGCGTAGTATTCTCTAAATGCTTTACAGATAATTTTAGGGATATAGGAAATCAGACAGTTTTTGGTGTATATACTATGAACTTTGATCTTAGTTTGTGTTAGTTTTAGCTTACACGCACGCATCCTATCTAACTTATTGCTTTTTCGTAGTATTTCTGTTGGGTCCATCGCATAGCTTTTTCTGCATTTGTCACCAACAGAAGATTTAATTGGCCTCTTACTGAAATTATTTACCTATAGTTTTTCCAGGAGGGATTTGTTTTGTGGATTGTTCTAATCCATCCATTTTTGTATTAGTATATTAACTTGTGTTCTCTCCCCCCCCCCCCCCCACCAGAAGCAAACACAATCTGCCTGACTATGATCACCAACTTGTGTGCCACTGAAAGGGTGAAAGAGGACACCTTGAAGTCTCGCACCTATTTAGCTTGAAGTATTGGGTGAGCTCCTCCTCAATTAGGTGAAGAGTTTGAGGGTTCATCAATAAAAATTTGTTTAAAGACCACGATCTTTTGTTCACAAACATTTTGTTTTTGGATGTAAGGCCCTCGAGCTTAGTTATAAGTGTAGAGTGATCTGACCAAGCAGAAGGGACAATAGTTGCCAAGGAGGTGTTGTCGATACACGAATAGCTATTATGAGGATGTGAATAGAAAAAAAAATCTTTCACATTGGGATTAATTAATCTCCAAGAGTCTACGAGCATCAGTTCTTTTGACATGGAGACAAGTCCACTAGGTTATTTTTTTTAATTCTTTTTATTTTGAACTTTTTCTTGGATATTAATAAAAATAGGGATGGAGTACAGAAAGGAGAAAAACGGGAGGGCTATGGGGAGGGTACAATGGTACAATAAATACACTACAGTCAGTTCATCTGGTTAAAAATTGTACAGTACTAGAAAATACTTAATTCAGTACCAGAAATACGATCCACCTAGTTAACTTTATACATTTTGCAAGTCAAGGGGGAAAAGTACATGATTGTTTACATTCATAGATAATTAGGAATAATCCAAGGGCCCCATGTTTCACAGAATATATTATAAGTTCTAGAGATATAACTGGAGAGCTTCACCATTATCATAGCGTTCTTAATTCTATTTATAATAGTCTCAATTAGTGGGGAGTTCATCTGCTTCCTGTAACTTGCAATGCAGCACCTGGTAGCTGTGAGAATATGAGTTATTAATAATTTACCATTTTTTGTTTTGTATGGAATATTTATGTTTAAATGTAAAAGGACCACTCTAGGTTCTTGGGGAATTTTTTACTTTTAAATAGTATAGATGATTTTTGGAGATACTGCACCGACACACTTTATTCGAGCAAATACCCGGTATGTACCTGGCAGATACCTGGAATGCGCCACTCCTCACCTCTGACAAGCCCCGTTGCATTTGCCTTCCCAGCCTGGGTTCATGCCTGGCTGATGGGCGGCTGATCTGTTAAATGATAATGATTAGGATTTAATAGGCTGCAATGCTTCGCGTGTCTACCAGATGGCATAAATTCATGAATTGTAATGCAGTATATATATATATACTGTGCAGTATTGCAGCCAACGGGAATAAAATGCTTAAATCCCTGCCTGGAAAATAACTCAATGCACTCGGGCAGAAAACAGTCACAAACCTCAATACACCCGGGTATACCCGAATTCGTGGGACTAGCCGAGCTCGAATAAAGTGTGTCGCCAGTGTATGGGCCAAGTCTGGGAACTTATTGGACAACTCCACCACATATGTAACATGAAGCCCACTTCCCCACAGCCCCTCCAGCATGTACTCGACACTCCAGGAAACATCTTATGTAGCCTTTCAGGAACCAAGTACCACCTGAATAGGATCTTATAACTGTTTTCTTTAATATTTGGCAAATGGAAAGTTTTAATGTCTTTCTAGCAATTGAGCACCATGTTTCTAGTGATAATTCAAGACCCAGCCCGTTTCCCCATTTCAACATATATGGGGTTTTAAGATCTGATTGTGTCTCTTGTAAAATTTTATATAAAGTTGATATCAGTTCTTTTAAATGTGAAAGTTGTTTTAATCGTGTGACTGTGGGTGGTGAGCTGCCTGGGAGGTCTAAGGAAGATTTATAGTGTTGAATTTGTAAATAGGGATACAATTCCATATTGGACAGGTTTAAATGTGTGTGAAGATCAGAGAAGGGTTTTAGTTTCCCCTTGTTGAACATATGGAATAGCCTGGATGCGCCCGCCTCCTTCCATGTCTGAAAATTACCTGGAATATAGCCATTGGAAAAAATGTGGGTTGTCCAGTAGGGGCATTATTTTGAGGGGTAGTTTGTCAGGGTAGCTTTTGATTTCCACCTATCCCATACATGGAGGGAATTATTTATGTTGGTTATGTCTTTGTAACGTTGCTGACTGCAAAACAGGATATGGACCCGCAGGGCAGAGGTGGGGAGTAATAAACCGGCCTTGACCTGGGATCAGAGGTCTGGGATGCAGGGGTAATCAGGTCCAGTTCCGAGGTCAAGGCAGGTGGCAGGCAAAGGGTAGTCAGGTCTGGTGCCGAGGCAGGCAGCAGGCAAAGGGTAGTCAGGTCCAGTTTCAAGGTTGAGGCAGGCAGCAGGCAAAACAAAGGCACGGGAAAGCTCAAACAGGACAGGGTAACCAATACTTTGCACGAGCAAAGTCCAAGGGCAACTGCCTGCTATTTAAAGGCCAGAGAGAAGCTTACTTCCGGTCAGGGGAGGATTTGTAAGGGCAGGATTTGCCAGGAAGCAAGATGTCCGTGGTAGCTTCGTACAAGATGACATCACTTCCTGTCAGCAGTCCTCCAGGATGTTTCGGACAGATCCCTTCTAGGCGTATTTTCTTGGGTCTAATGCTTTTCTTGATCCTTAATAGGTTTTGAATGAATAAAGGTGAGATCAGAGAGCCCTCAATATCTACCACTCTCCTAGATTGCATGGAATCATGCCAGGTTATCAGCTGTGAGAGTTGGGCTACTGCATAATAGTAAACGAGATCGGGAAAAGCTAATCCTCCTTGGAAGGTGGGTCTTTGATGACCAGTAGCTGAGGTTCTTAGTTTCTTCCCCATCCAGACATATTTGTTGATTATACACTGACATTTTTTTTAAAGTTTGATTTTTAACTTTGCCTAAATTGTGAATCTCACTTTTATTGTGATAAAGGCAGTAGGAAATGCTGTAGAAACCATGTAATGTGGAAAGCCAAGATTAATATTTACTCAATTAGACATTCTCCACACAAAACAAGGATATATCAATAGTGAGTTTGACAAGTTGTATTTAACAATTGGCTACTTAAATATTGATGTAACATGCAATGCTAGCCAAGTAAAAATGATTGTCATGTGATTCCCTGTATAAGCACAGCTGAAATTAGTCTTGAGGCATTATGTACCACAGCAATTACCTTGCTTAACTACCCTTAACTACCCTTAAAACTATCCACCTCTCTCCTTTGTACCTTGTTTCCTGTTTCTTTCTGCAATTTTTTATTCCTCAGATACAGTCCAGAAAAACAGGCTCCCAGGTGTGGACTAAATGGATCCCAAGAATTGTGAGGCAAAAAACCCCACAAAATTCAACCAATAGGAGGAATCTTAAAACTCCAGGGTTATGCTTGGGATACATGTAAAAAAAAAAGTTGTATGTATTTTGCTGTAGATTAATTTTGGTGGTAACCAATGCTTTAAACACTTGCTACTGAGCTGTGTGACTGATTTGCAGTGTGGTTCAAGTGCAGTTTGGATTAAAAGTGTTGAGTTATAACCTGAAGGAAAGTGGGGTGCAGTGTGTATTACTAGCATAGGTGTGTGAGCTTGGAGTGTACAGTGGAGTGGGTTCGTTTATTTTAATAACGTGGGCAATTTGTAGCAACCTATATTTTTTACTGCCTGGTTTGAGAGATTGCAGTGGGTGTGTGTTAGCTTGTTGCGTACTTAACACACCTGATTGGTGTGTGTTTCTGTTGTTTAACAGAAGCTTGTAACAAATTCTTGAGCCTGTGTGTCACGGTAGCTTATGACAAGATATAATGAACACCAAATATCTGGGTTGAACTGAACGAGGCTTAGATATAATAAAATATAATTTATTCCTTAAATAAGGTGAACACAGCAATATAGTACAATTAACAGGCAAGAAGATAACACTTAATTAGGGATGGGGAATGGAGAAGTATCCAATAGCAATTCTCCAGTAGTCCAGTGACATTCAAGATGGTATCAGAAGCACAACTCCAGCAATCCAGTGACATTCAAGATGGTATCAGAAGCACAACTCCAGCAATCCAGTGACATTCAAGATGGTATCAGAAGCACAACTCCAGCACAACTAAAAACTGTAGGGTTGACACAGTTTATATACCTGTGCAACCCTATTCTTAACATTGAACACAGTCTATTGGTGAACAATTATCTGTATCCGCTCTCTAATGTGGAGACACAGACTAACAGACTAACCCATGCCCTCAGGTAACAATTAGACTGGCAGAGTTTGTTGATTGACTAATACTTAATCCCTAGACATTGGGTAACAATCAAGGCAGTTACTTTTTGATCACCGTGCTTAGGCTACTCAGCCATCTGCCCTTCATGACTTATTAGCCTAGCAAATGGCGTCTGCATTTTCAGAACAGATCCAAAATAAAATACATATACACTTTAATATCTACACATATTAATAAGTTCCATTCTGGTGGGCTCAGTGGGTCGACCTTTGCCAGTTTTTAATGCCTACAGTGACTCCACATATTGGCCAAATATGAACTCTCTGCGACCTCCAGAACTGGAGATACAGAAATACACTTTAAAACATTAAAATACATGCTTATAATGAAACATGGGAACAGGGGAACATACATTTTCAAGGTACAACAAGGTGCAAACCTCATCCCTGGACCGCAGTCCAGTTAACGCCTTGTCTCTCTGGTGAGGTCAGGGGATGGCCATATGGGGTGCAACCCCTTTAATACCGGGCCACCCCTTTTCTCCCTCTACACTGTGTGATTGAATTGCAGTGTGGTTCAAGTGCAGTTCGGAGTGTGGAGTTACAACTGGGAGTAGAAACAAAGGAGGCGTGAAACAAGGAAACAAGATATACAGAAGTACAGTAAATTGTTAGCACTTAATACTCCATAGTTGCAAAAATGAGCAGGATTGAGAATGCCACTCAATACACAACTTGCCACATGTATGTGCACTTGGAGCAGCTGTTTCAGGGAGCACACCGCTGTGGGAGATGGGAGCAGGTGGTATCTTTGGTGTCTTAGATTGCTGAACAGAAGAAGCAACTTGCAACATTAAGGCCGTGATTGTACCCAAAAATGCGCACGACCTTGCGTCTAGCGGCGCCAAGTTGCATAAATCCAATGAAACTGCTCATACCGCTGGCGACCATCGCCTCTCGCCGTACTGCAAAGCGAATGACTGGGGAAGAGACTGAAAAATTCATTTTTTTCTTGCGACGGCTGTGTCACGTGAGCGGTTCAGCCAATGAAGGCGAATCTCTCATGGCCACGCCTCCGCCAGGCCTCCAAGCCTCCTCTGCTCTATCTCCGCGGTATAATCAAGATGCTGCTCGGCGGCAGCACTAGGTGACGTCACAGAATAGCGCTGCCGTCCTGCAGCACTTGGTATAATCAAGGCCTAAAGGACATTGAAAATCTTGAAAGGAGTTTATTGTTCACTGAGCAGGCCCTGGCTGGGATTAGTGGTGCAGAGGGGAGAGCTGTGAGTGAGGACCAAGAAGAGGTAGGTAGCTGGGTAACAGAAGCGGAAGCAGGGAGAAGATGATGAGGCAGAACGGTTTGGCCCATCCCAATAGGTTTGCCATGTTGAGTGAATATATTGGGGCATCAGGGCAAGGCTGGGGGAGACTGATTCCTCTAGCAGCCAGGGGAATAGTTTCTCTAACACAGAGGGCACTCAGAATACTCTGAGACCAACAAAGTTTGTGGTGGTAGGGGAATCCATTATTAGGAGAACAATCTATTGCTGTGACGGCATGAAACAAACAATATGTTGTCTCACGGGTGCTTGGTTTCGGCACATTGCGGATCAGATGGACAGATTGCTGGGAGGGACTGGGACTGACTCGGTGGCCTTGGAACACATTAGCACAAAAAGTTAAAGAAAGATGGTGGGTCCTAATTTTTTTTATTTCAAGCTTAAGGCAAGGATCTCCAAGGTAGTATTTTCAGCAATATTACCAGTGCCATGCGTTACCCCAGAGAGAAAATTGCAGCTTAGGCACTGGGAGTCCTACTCTGAGGGGTGCCATCTTTACAGTAGGGATAGATTGCACCTCAGAAAGAGAGAGATTATCTGTGCTAGGGGTGAGGGTGTTATAAAGGTTGGTGGGAAAAGAAAGGGGTAATGTTCTAGACAGAAGGGATAGGAATGGGGAAGTAGCTATGGGTCATGGAGGTGCAGTGAGGGAAGTGTGAGTTTGGCAAGCAGGGGTGCACCCAGTGGTGGGATTCAAAATCTCTCACCGTACCACCCTTTTATAGTGAAAAATAAAAAACGACAATATTTGATTTAATACATTATTTATTTGCCTTCCTTAAAATATCTCCATATCGCTACTTGATTATCATTATTCTGTTTCTTTCGTCCATGTGTCACCCTGTTGTCATCGGCTGTGTGGTTAATTCTCAGCCACGTTTGAACTGAAGGAGTGGGGTCCCAGGAGTCCAATGGGAGACCAATCATATTAATTATCATCAAATGTGCGACATTCTGAACTGTGAGGCGGCTTCTTTTATCTGAATATATATTGTTCATTGTAGAAAACCCTCTTTCTGCCTCCGCAGAACTAACGGCAATGGTATTGATAATATTTTTTGCTCTTTGTACAGTACGTGGAATCTCATGGTTGTGTCGATTCTTTAGAACATTTTCCACATAGTCGCGGAAATCGTTGATGTTGATTTCATGATGAAAGAGTTTGTTGAATTCGCACAGTTTTTCTTCTGCGGCTTTCCAAGGGACAACAACTTCATCAATATTCCACCAATCTGGCTCTAGTGTGTTTACTATTCCATGAATTGTACTCTCTCTATTTTACGCTTTATATCCTGATTTTAAGTGATCACTGTACATCAACCTGGCTTTCATATTACTGATAACTGCTTCCAGTGGTTTTTGACGAGGAAGATTTACATATTTTTTATTCTCAACAAAGTCAATACATTTAGAAGCATCAGAATTTATTGTAGGATCAACTTTCTTTACAAAGTTTCCACGGCTTTCTTTGAGCATTTCAAATGCCCTAATAAATGCCTTTTCATAAATTTTTCTGCTCTTACTAAATTTACATTTCTGTTTTGAAGGGCATTAGAAAGTAAGGACATTTCTTTGCAATATATCTATCATTAATGCTAAATCGTCTATGAACAATCTGTTGCGAAGACGGGAAGCCATTCCTGAATATTGTTTATGTGGATACAAATATTAGTATAAAGCTGGGTAAGCTGGGTAAGCGCGCCATACAGCAAGTGTTTATCTTAAGCTGCAAGCAAAGGAAAGACGGTGTAGGAAGCGCTACAACACTTTAACAGTCTGGATCTTGTAATAAACTTAGAACCACATTAAATAAAAACCACAGAGATAATAAACCACAACGATAATGTCCCTTTTAAAAAACAGTAAAACGCACCCAAAATAATAAAATGAATAAAGGTCCGTTGTAAAGTCCTGCTGCCAAAGTCCAAACCAGGGGATTTTCCAAACCCCCACACACAGTCTAGCAAAAGAAATTTGGACGTTCCGATGCAAAGGGCTGCAGAACAGTAGATAAAATAGATAAAATATGTGGAAGATAAAGACACCTAAAATGTATTGAACACTCTGATAGGTGTGAATGTATACAGATAGTACTTAGCTCAGCATACGAAGTGTCCTCAGTGCTATTTGATGCATAGACTTCTTCTGCAAGCTTCAATTAATGGAGCACTATATTAAATGAAGGGATACAAAGAACATCATAGCATAATACTGTTTAATAAACAATTTTAAAAGAAAACTTGCAAGGTTTTTTATACTAGTGTGCGGGAGCAGGGGGTCTTCTGAGGTGAACTGCATTGATTTCAGCCTCGGGGACCCCTTACTTCCTGAGATACAGGCCCCGTTATAGGGTGCCGGTATCCCAGTGCAGGATTTAAGTCCCATGGTCACGTGATGCAGGAGATTTAAAAGCACAGAGGGTACCAGCATCCTATACCGGGGTCTGTATCTCAGGAAGTAGGGGATCCGCGAGGCTGAAACCAATGTGGTCCAGCTCAGGTGACCCCCTGCTCCCACTCGCTATTATCAAAATCAATATTTTAACTGCATGATCGCCTGTAAGAGCCGTGTCCCCATGCAGCTATTCCATGCTGCAATTTTTTCTATCAGTTGCCGCTTGCTAGGATTTATAGCACGACAGCACTAATAAAAATAACTGGTTGGCCGATAGTGCTTTTTTTTTTATCGCCGTTTTAAAAAAATGGCCTTCATTCGTAGTGAATACCATTTTTACCCTCATGTTTTAGTGCACGATTAATTAATGCAAAGTCGGCCGACAATGCACTGATTTTATCATCGCTTTGTGTATAGGTCCCCTGTTTTGGAGCAATGAGATTAGCATTACAACTAAAGGAAACAGTTTTTTGGGGGCTACAAGAAGACTATTACGTGACCCAAATTATTGAGCAACCGACCAGGAGAGGGACAATACTGGATTTGATAATAGCAAACAATGTAGATGTAATAACAAATATTAAGTCCAGGATTAATTCTTTGCGAGCTGGCCCTCTCACCAATTGCTTGAAATATGCCCCTTGCAAGGAACCCAGGATGTCCCAGCTTCTGGTTGAACCTAAAAATAAAAACACATTCCAGTCCACATTTGGTAAACTGAAGTCTTCCATAATGATTAACTCACCTTTAATTGCCACCTTAGTGATCTCATTTTTTAATACCCCTACCCAATTCTTCCTCTTGTCCTGGTATAGGCATGTTCTGATTTTCATTGCATCATGTCTCAGTAATAGCCACAATACATAGATGTCTCACAATTTGTAATAAGCGCTATCCCTGAAAATGTTACACGCCACTGATAATTAGTGCTCTCCTCTTGTTCAAAGCAAGAGGTTGGACTAGAAAGATTTACTTGGGGGGATTTGATGTGGCTGTTAATCTCACTTTGTCCAAAACATATTCTTATGCTGCACATTACGGACATGAAAAGAGTGAATTAAAAGAAGAGCGCATAGTGTAGTGTAGTTAGATGTAATAGGTGTAGCCCTTGTTCCCCCGTACCTGGGGAAGAACTACCAATGCTGCTATTACCTGTCGGCAACCAGGAGGCCTGAGCCTCCACCACTGGGAGCCTGGGGTGATATGATTCGTCTCGGTGCAGCGCCTCCACCTGCAAGGGATCCCAGCGTAGTGGGATAAGGCCCTTACAGGAACCAATATACACAGTAATTGCAAAGGGTTAGATATCAACAGTATTTACTGACATGCAATCCACAACACAGGAATAACAAGGCCTTGCAAGACCGCACCCTCACAGTAACACCTCCCCGGTGGAGCCACCAAAGTACTGGAGTGCCTGGGCACGTTAACCCCTTAGTGTCCACAGACTAGACCCTCCCCAAAGAGCGTGTGTAGGATAACACTTCCCACAGTGTGTATGGCCGTTGGTGCTCGCTGAGAAGAGAATACCTCCCTGGTCTCAGTCCAGACCAGGTTAACTGAGCAGCTGAATCCTTGGATCCACAATGTGGGTCCACGCCGCTATCGGCAGGATCCTCTGCTGCGCTGATCTGTAGGCGAATGCCTCTGGAGGGGTTTCCTGACAGAGTGTGCCCCTATAAGATAGTCTATGGTGATGTACACACCTGGATCTGGTCCCAGACTGCAGGTTTACTGTCACAGTGTGACGTAGACACTGGGGCCCTGGCACTACACAATACAGGGAAAGTGTCCCTAATAAGGCTTCCCTATACAGCTGCAGGTGCCTACTGTGTTGAGGACTAACTTGGGCCTACAGGGGAAAGCTGGCCTAATCCCAAGGCTACTGGCACCTTGGACCCTACCTCTCTCCTCTGTGTCCTGCTCCCAACTACTTAGCATGGTCCAAACGCGCCAATTGTATCTATCTTGCCGGCAGGAGAATCCTCCAGCCATATTGGCTGTGCGCCTGCATGTGACTCTCAGCCCCTATTCTTTTGGAGCTTGTAGTCCCTTGTGGGTGTATTATCCACCATTCCTGATGTACTGAGCCTGCGTGAGGAGTAGCAAGATGGCTGCCGCAACTATAACTACCATCTGCGCATGCGTGAACCTTTTCTGCTCATGCGTGAGCACAAACAAAATGGTGGCGCCCTTATCGGCTACACGCCGAGCCGCTCAGGCGACCGTGTCACCCCTACAACCTCCCTGACTGCCTGGCAGGTTCCCCGCTGCAGCGGAGGTGAAGAGGGCTAAAGTGAGGATCGGGCTATATCCTCCCCCTGGTGTAGACTCCAACGTTCCTGCTTGGGAACAACATAACACAACAATTTTATATAATGGAAAATGCAGGGTGATATGTACAACTTAACTCATGCAAGCTCTAAACAATATTGTACATTTCAACGAACATGTTGATCACTGAGGCTGAGACTCATAGTGGGGTGCCCCTAGCAACACTACTTTAAAAAGGTGCCTCGGTTAAGGATGACAGTAGCTGAGCAGATGAAAAGGGCATAACACAGAGCCATCTGCAGACCCTTGTGTACAGGTAGCACTGATGTTTCTGCAGGTAGCCTTCTACATTGCAGAATTTGCTGCCTCCTACAGTACATTGCAGAATTTGCTTCCCCTGAGGTTCTCATTGATATCTTTCCAAAGAGCTTGTCTTTTTGCTCCAGCATGTACTTAAGGAGCACTTTTACTTCTCTATTAAATTGGTACATTCTTTTTCTCTCCGCCTGCTAGCTGCTTGTTGCGAAAGAGAGTGACAGAGAAGAGGGGTAATAGCAGCTGGAGAGGGGAAGAAAGTGAAGCATGACTTATGTTTAAGTGTAAAAAGAAGAAACAACGCAAAAATAAGACAACAGCAGCGCACTGCCAGGGAGCCAGGTGGTTAAAAATCAATATATTTATTAATCAAATAAGCATCACCCACGGGGGTAGTGCCACCCTCCTACGATTCAGACGTAGGAGAATGATCATATTTCACAATTGGCCCGTCCCTCCCAGGTTTAAAGCTCGTCCCATCCCACTTTCCATATGCACAGGTCTTTGCATGCAGCTGATTGCGACAGATCTAATACAGAGTATTCTTCCTGGTATTGTCCAGGTAAATAAGAATCTCAATCAGATTTAGAACCATGCAGCTGATTATGACAGATCAAATATGATCATTCTTCATAGTATTGCACAGGTTATTAAGAATTTTAATCAGTGTTAGGACATGTGAATTATGGTCATGCCTTGGAGGGGCTCACAGGCTTACAATGCTTTGGCCAAAGTGTTAAACTAAATGACGCTTTTATTCAAGAGATATATAGGTATTTCCCTGTGTATTTTTGCCAGTGGATGTAGCACTGGGCTCTGTTTGTGTTTGTTTATTATATGCAATATACCTCCTGCCTGGTGTGTGATCTAACTGGGGGGAGATGTACTGTTCTACCGTGGGAGATCATCTCCATTTCCGTGGAGCCTACGGCAGATGGAGGTGCTGCACTGCTAACTATTATGTTGGGTATGAACCCTGAAGCCTGTTCCTGTGTCCCCAAGTCATCACGGGGCGACTCAGCCCTCCTGTTGCCAGCAGGTATATGCACCATATACCCTGTAATGGCCCCCTATCTGCAATTGGGTGGGGGAAACACTGTTACAATTAATTTGTTTTATATCTATGTTTAAGCAATGTCATTGTCATTACTTACAGTACCTATATATTTATACACACCTACTTAAATAAAGATGTTTATGCATATGATGGTCCATAGTAATCACAATAATCATATTATCTCTGGAATGGTTATTGTGACTGTTCAGTTCATACTGAACATCTTTAAACATAATACTGAAAGCTATATGGAGTCTCCAGGTTAGAATTGCCACATTTAAATTTCTATAATGGGGGATTCTTGCCACCTACAATACACACATACACATTCTGCCCCTCCACACACACACAAACTGTTACCTTGGTTGGGCCTCCAGTGCCGCAGGCGGATACAAAAGTTGGGCCCGGCTTCCGAGTGGGCCCCATGTCCGGTGCTGACCAGCGGGCGGGGTCGTGGCTTGGAGTGAAGGCCGGACCACAACTGAGGAGAGCCGAACATGGATGGTCGGGTCCAACTTCCAGTGCTGGCCGGATTCCCCACAGCCAGCGGGCCTGGGGAAAGTTGTCCCAGCTCTCCCCACTATAAATACAGGCCAATTATGTGTCCAACACACATTCCCAGATAGCTCAAACTCCTACATCCACCACATCATGAATATATATTTATGCCAAAATGAGTGCTACTGAGCGTGGCAAATGTATTATTAATACATCTGCCACAATTATGTGTCCACACAGACCATTCAGGGACAACTGGTTAATTAATTGGAAAGAGGGACAATCCCATATATTTGAGACATCTGGCAATCCTACTCTAGGTTAAGATGTGAACGTTAAAAATGTGGCAAATACTTAATCTTATTAACATGCATTCCTCGAAATTTGTGTTCATTGCTCACTGGGGCTACTCAACAGTGTTACCAATGAAATGGGAAATACCAATGACATTAAATAGTTTCTTATTTGGACATAGATTACAAATACAAATGTTCTCACACTGAGAACAGGAAACATCATACCTCCAATTTCCATGTACTAATCTAAATGGTACAAATGCCAACACATCTGGTTAATAACTACTTAATAACTTTAAGGGCTCAGACAAGGATTCAATCCCCTAGTCTAGTGCTTAACAAAGCAATGTAAGAAGTCACTGGCCATTATCAAGATACATACAAATATAACAGTGTACGTAGTGCGATAATGTACAACAGGCTCTTCTGTACATACATTTTATTTGTGCCAACATGACACTTCGATGAGTAAAGAGTAGTCATGTAGTTGATGTAGAGCAGGCACACAGCAATGTTGCAAGATGTAATGAATAGGAAAATCACACAGCAGTTTCTCATACGTGATTTGTTCCTTAAATCCTGTGAGAACAGATAGTACATATATTTAGACAAGCGTTTTATTTATTTTATGATTCTGGTCCCAGTTCCCCCTCACTCCTGCAGACATGCTGGGAGTATCCTTTTCCGGGTCTCCCTCAATGTGGCCTGAAATGTGTTGACTCACTGAAATTGCAGCAAGCAAGACTGTTTGATCATCCTTTTCAGAAGAGTATTGCAGGCCACCCCTAGATTTATCCAGAAATCTGAATCTACATTTAAACAGTCCAAACCTGCATGAGTGTGTCATGTGTGTGCTGTCATTGGACATCTGCTCTGTTGGAGTCCCGGGATTAGCAGCTGGAGTGAGCAGCCAAGCCCGGCTTCCATATCCCGTGTCATGTGGAAAACGTGTATAAAAAAAAAAACGCATTGCGTTTGTGAAGTCAGATTTCCCTCCTGTTACTGTTCCCTTACTCACCCACCAGCCATCCTTTCCTAAATTTACTAGCAACAAAATCTCACAAGACTGATAAGTGACGCAGTATACGGGAATCATGGCATGACTGACATTCAGCATGTTAACGTGCTCAACAGAGATGTCTTCCAAATAAAAGGAAATGAGAGTTCTTGTGACTGCGAAACACCTCATCCCTGTCACATGCCGAATTGCAACCATCACATTAGCTAGCCCGGTGGCAAGTGTGAGCGTGAAGGGGTGACTGAAGTCTGATAAGCACGTGTGCCCCAAGATTTAAAAAAATCATCCAGGTGTGCCTGTGTTCAAAAAAGGGGGGAGAACCACTGCTCTAAATGCTCTTCAGCTTCCCTAAAACGTCTGGTTAACATGGAGAGGATGCTGCTCTCCATGAAATGTGCTGGATACAGACATTTGTTACATTCCATCTCTCCCCAAGCATGTTGTTATGGGAGGATTAGTTTACAAGTTGTATACGGTATACACAAATGCCCATAGAATAGAAATGGCACAGGGAGTGGGAAATGAATCCCCTCAGTGGCAGAGTGGCCTGTAACACATGGCGGCGGCGGGAACCTTTTGCGCTGAAGGGTTAGGACACGGATATGTGATTACAGTCTGGTGGCATTTCAGCAGTTGCCTGTGTAAACGATGGCAAGATTAAGATTTTATTTGGATCTCGGCGTACAGAGGCTGACATGAAGAATTGAAGTTTTAGTCTTCAGGCTCCTGTGGGAAATCACTGAATAAAACATAAAAATATTGAATTACCCTTTCACATGGCAGGAATTTATCTCAAAAGTACTTTGTTTCCTGCCGGAGCTGTTTGTAACACTATCCAGAAGAGAGTGGGCCTGCAATTTCCACCAGCCATTTCTGTGGCTGTTAGTCTTAATTAGTCAAAATACAGCATATCTGTATGACTATTTCCAGTTATTGCTTTTTAGGTAAATTTAGCTGGTCTTTTAATTAAGGGAGTGGGAAGTGTTTCTGATAAAAGCCTAATGACCAGTTTCTGAGAATGATTGGGAAGCTCTGCATGGAGGATTGAGACAGAACGGAGATGATAACAAATGTTTCCATTTTTATAATGGGGACCACAACTCAACCATCTTTATTATGTATCAATATTTCAGTCCCCAAGGCAAGAGAAAGAGACGTTGACACACAATACAAGGTTCAGTGCCTATTATAATGTATTATGCTTTTGTATAGTCATGAATGCTGATGCTTGTCTATTGCTACAATAGCACCACTGACAAAGAGAATTTATTTATAAAATGTTTTACCAGGAAGTAATACATTGAGAGTTGCCTCTCGTTTTCAATTATGTCCTGGGCACAGAGTTACTATATGATGACAAATACATGGTTACATTAATTGAACAGTGTTATACATTATATATAACGACATTGCATGCACAGTTAAAGATGATATATGTTTGTAACAGTTACAGACCAGATTAAAATGTGAGACAGCTTTACTGTAGTTTTGAAAGAACTTAGACTGGTGCCGGCTGAGAGAGTCTCCGGTAGATTGTTCTAGTTGTGAGGTGCACGGTAAGAGGAGGAGCGGCCGAACAAAGAGTTTGTTCAACACTATAGTAATCTATATAATTTGACAAACCCTGACCGAGACAATGGGGAGTTGGAAACAAAACTAGACGAATATATAAAAGAAACAAAATTATCCAAATTGGATGAATTAGAATCAAGGAGAGAAGGAACCCAATATAGCACTCAGGTTCACAATCTGGTGGTAAGTGAATGAATTAAAAACATAATCTTTATTAAACAGCAAATATAAAATATTGGTCGAACGACGTACTAAGGGTGGGTTGATCCTAAGTAAAGAACACCATATTGGCTCTGGATCAAAATAATTAGTGTGTGCCAGATGATTTTAATGAACCACTGGTACTGAGTTCACACAGTATTCCTAATGCGGATCTGTGTGGTGGGTGATTATTCCAGGTGTGTCCAGGTAAGTACTGAGATTGCAGGTCACAAGGATATAATATATATAGTACTTAATGGTAAGAGTGACCCAACTGATGGACATAAAAAACAAATACAATATGTATATCAGTGGTGGTATATAACAATCAGCTAAGCTCCTCAATAGAGAAATGTGTGTGCCCCTATCAGTGTCTGAATGACCTAAGGTTAACCCTTTGCATGCTATATTCCAGGGGTGTGTGGACCTATATTAACCAGCGTGTTGGGGTCAGAGGTGAGTATCCTGACTAAGGTCATAAAGGTCGGTATCCCAATCTGGTAGACGCTGATGATATGGGGCAGGCTACTAACTTCACAGTCAAACAGAGTGCTATTGTAGTGGAAGCTGAAGGAAACCTCACAGAAACTATGCAGCACCCCAATTCTGCAGGGCAGCTGCAGTGTGCTGTAGGTAGGTTCCCTCAGTACTGTTAATCCGGAACACTATCCCTATAATCACCTTTAGGAGGATAAGAGTGACCGTCGGGGCACTTTTATCCTATGTTAAAACTACCTAGTCTGCGAGTGCGTTTTAACATAGGATAAAAGTGCCCCGACGGTTACTCTTAGCCTCCTAAAGGTGATTATAGGGATAGTGTTCCGGATTAACAGTACTGAGGGAACCTACCTACAGCACACTGCAGCTGCCCTGCAGAATTGGGGTGCTGCATAGTTTCTGTGAGGTTTCCTTCAGCTTCCACTACAATAGCACTCTGTCTGACTGTGAAGTTACCAGCCTGCCCCATATCATCAGCGTCTACCAGATTGGGATACCGACCTTTATGACCTTAGTCAGGATACTCACCTCTGACCCCACCGCGCTGGTTAATATAGGTCCACACACCCCTGGAATATAGCATGCAAAGGGTTAACCTTAGGTCATTCAGACACTGATAGGGGCACACACATTTCTCTATTGAGGAGCTTAGCTGATTGTTATATACCACCACTGATATACATATTGTATTTGTTTTTTATGTCCATCAGTTGGGTCACTCTTACCATTAAGTACTATATATATTATATCCTTGGGACCTGCAATCTCAGTACTTTCCTGGACACACCTGGAATAATCACCCACCACACAGATCCGCATTAGGAATACTGTGTGAACTCAGTACCAGTGGTTCATTAAAATCATCTGGCACACACTAATTATTTTGATCCAGAGCCAATATGGTGTTCTTTACTTAGGATCAACCCACCCTTAGTACGTCGTTCGACCAATATTTTATATTTGCTGTTTAATAAAGATTATGTTTTTAAATCATTCACTTACCACCAGAGTGTGAACCTGAGTGCTATACTGGGTTCCTTCTCTCCTTCATTCTCTACAGTTTACACCCAAGCACCATTCACATCACCATTTCATTTAAGAGGCCGCAGCAGGGGTTCCCCTACTATCTCTATGAATTAGAATCAAACCAACTAGGAGTCACAATAACATCGCAGGAGGTTTCAGCAGCCATCAAATCTCTAAATTATTCTAAGGCCCCGGGCCCAGACGGGTTCACTAATTTCTATTTTAAAAAGTTTGAAAACATTTTGAAACCATATCACACAAATATTCCAATACATACAGCTTGCTCATTATGTCTCCTCGATACAACCAAGAGACACTTAGATCAGACCACTTACCAACTTTGAGAGTCTGTTTCAACGGGGCCAATATAACAAAGGGACGATTGCCCAATTTTACCAGGTACTATTGAAACAACATGAAGGTCAAACAAGCAAAAATATCTCAGAATGGGAACAAGATATAGGGAACTCTTTAGAGGACGAGGACTGGGAAGAAATTCACGAAAGGATAGCTAGAGCCTTCCAGCGATCAGGGAAACAAACGTGAAAGTCCTACACAGGTGGTATTATACACCAGTGCGACTCCACTCTTTCTTCCCGCTAACCTCCCCTATGTGTTGGCGCAACTGTGGTCAAATAGTCACATTTAAACACATCTGGTGGTCCTGCCCTAAGATAATTCTTTTTTAGGGTAGAATCAGACGGCTAATAAAAGGGGTAACAGGTCTGGCTTTATCTTGGAATATAGAAACTGCGCTTTTACTAAAACCTACTGAGGGGCTGGAGAGAAAAATAGACTATTTGATAACACAGATCCTATCAGCAGCCAAAACACTAATTGCAAAACACTGGAAACAGAACGACCCCCCCCTATCACTGAGGTATTGCACAAGATAAACTATATAATGACAATGGAGAGACTCACAAGTCTAATCCACGACATGTACAATAACTTTCTGACAACCTGGGATCCATGGAAGACATACATTTGGAAGAACCCAATCTGAACCATGAAATAAACCCAATAGAGATTGCTAAAGGTTAAGCAGAATTAGACTTGGCTAAGGATGTATCAAGTATACTTGAATGTACGCTCCCAGCGTGGAGACTACAATGGATGTTACCCTACTACCCTCCCCATATAACCTTTTTATTTTCTGTACACACTACCCCTCCCCTTTCCTTTGTCCCTTTTATGTTATCATGTTCTGATTTGAAAAAATAAAAAAAACATAAGTTGAAGAAGAAAAAAAAGAGGAGCGGCCGGATACTTTGTTATAATGATGTTAGGAGTATGTTCTGTATTTGTGGATTGATAGTATATCTTACACCTACGGCATTACCAGAGCCCATAAACCCCAGAACTGCAAAGGAGCTGGCAACACATAGCTTTGAACTTCGTGTCCCTGTTCCTAAGGTTCCAAAAGTATATTCTAATGGAAACATGTATCAAAGTAAAGAAAGTGTTAATACAAGTTTGTTTTGATGCACTGCTCCATGTTCTACTTGCGTTTGCATTAAATGTAATGGAGTTCAATACATGTGGTACAAAATGTTAGCCAGAAAAGATTACACCACTTATGAGATAAAATGCAGAACTTGATTATAATTGGCATGGGTGGGCAATTTTCACTGGTGTTTTGGTTCTAAAAAGTGTTTGTGTTTTTGTGGAATGGAAAAAATGGAACCATTTTTTGTGGAAAAATGGAACCATTTTGTAAAAAAAAATAAAAAATGAAAATCACAAAAACAAAACCCAAATCCAAGGATGAGCCTTTTTGAATTTGTGCTTCCACACTGCATCACTCTGTTAGAGTATAAAGTTGTTTTATGCGCATTTTATATGGTAACACTGTAAGGGTACATCTGGATGTGTCTCGAGTGGCCAGTGCTGTCTTGGTGACACGCTGTCACACATCCTTCTAAAACCGGAAGTACAGAGACCAGAAGTAACAGAGGCCAATCATGAGGAACGTTGAAGTCAAGCTGTGAGGAACATCCCTGACTCTAGTTCTCTCTCTCGCAGTTGCTTCAGTCTGCTCTGGGTTTCCCTCTGTATGTATTCTCTTGGTTCTCCTATGTGTTCCCTGTCTTTTGTCTTTGCTTGCCTTTATAGTTTCTTGTCTTCTGTTTCACCTTGCCTTTGTTTTGTGCCCTGGACTCTTTTCTGTCACAGCCTGTTTCTGATCCCTGTTCATGTTCTTATTATTGATTAATAAAGGCCCTTGCCTGTAATTAGGCTCATCTCATTCAGTTCCTTGCCCTGTCCCTGTACCAGCCATAACCCCCCATGCCCTGTTCCTGTGGATTCCCTGTTGCTGACCTCTGCCCATGACCCGACTACGATACCTTGCTGCCTGTCTCTGACCTCTGACTATGATCCGACTACGATTCTTTTCTGCCTGACGTGGACCCCTGCCTGTGACCCCCACAACGCCTTTGCCTGCTTCTTGCTGTTCCGTCCACTGAGGTCCACCTGGAGTCTCTGACACAAGCCGGATGGTGGTGAGCCCACACAAACACTGCACCACTCTGTTGCAGTCTAAAGTTGTTTTATGCACATTTTATATGTCAATACTGTAAGTGTACATCTGGATGTGCCTGTTTTTTACCGTTATAAAAATTATTATTGGATCGTCTGCACTATTGCATTTCCTTCCTTTCCCTGAGATATATACACCATCTTGAACATACCAACGCATCATCAGTAAGATCTCTTGGAGGCGGATCTCTCAAGCTGAACCAGCTACTACCTTTCCGACATATGATGTGGCCTGTAGTGATCAGCTTTTTTTTCCCTTTTTGGTAAATGTGAGTGAACCGTAGATCACCTTTTAGGCTACTTTTTGAGTAGGAACATATTACACTATTATTGGGTTTCTATCTTTCCATTTTCGGTTATTGACATCTGCCCTCCCCAAACTTTGAAGATTCTGGCAGTGGCAATGCCTACTGTACTTCCAATCCATGACCAATAGACATTTAACTTTCCAGCAGGTATTGTAGCTGAGACCAAGGTCCAGAGCTCTTGTGGGTACACAGCAGGATGGGTGAGTACAGTATAAACCTTTGGTTTGGGAAGCAATGGACTCAGCCATTCAAGACCCGTGGATAGATCATAATCTCATCTTTAATAAAGATCATAGACTAGATGTTGTAAAGACCCTCGTGAGTACAGCTTGATTTTCAGGTAGCAGCGTGATTTAAAGCAGAAATCCCTTACAAAATGTATTTCGAATACGTAATGCACTTCTTCAAACATTACTAAAATTGAAGAACATACAAGCTATATTTCTTTGTATCTGTCCTTTATTCGATCTACTGCATACCCAGGGCCTGGTATTTTAGAACTAGAACCGGCATGGATATTCCAGAGCCAGGGATCATGGTAATAAGAGGTTAACAATTTGGCAATCAACTTGCACATAGGGGCTATAACAAAAAAATCACTATATATTAAAACTGCTACTAAAGTGTTTGTTAATGGAGCCGAGTGATCCTGAAAGCTTGTGTCTATAAATACCACTTCTTGGTTCCTTGACAAGATGCTATTTTCCGCTGCTTTCAATGGCTCATGCTCTCTAAAAGAGTCATAGGTCTTTCTCTGTGTGCGTTAATGTGGAAGCATCTCATTGTTAAAAGGGTAAGATCCCACGATGTTCATTTGAAGAATTCAGATGGTGAAGCTTGTGATAGAAATATTTCCTCAGACACCCCCCTTAAATCATCCCCCACTTCTACATCACCTCCTTCCATCGATGTAAATGAAGCTGCAGTTACCATTAGCAACCTATGCAGACAGTGCACTAAGGTGAAGTATTGAGGTAAAACGTTCTCTGCTCTGTTAATGTTTGTTTCACAGTTTAACAACAAACATTACACAATTTACAACACACACTCTGTTTTCATCAAAAGCCAAAAATAGTTAAGGGTCCGTACCTGACAGTGAAAGGGATATTTATATTCCAAGATGAAGTGATGGTTAAATTATGAAGCAGAAAATCCACAGTTTTAAAACTACCCCAATACACATGTTAATTTGAAATGTAATACTTTCTATTGAAGTACTTTGGTGTGTTGCGTATATTATATGTACCCTGTTTCCCCCACCCAATCTCACATATGGCCTCTCTATGGGGAAACTCACTCCGGTTACATGGCTTAGTGTGGTGCATACCTGCTGGTAACAGGGGGCCCTAGGTCTCCCGCATGATGTTATAGGGGAAGAACAGGACAGGCTTCTGGGTCTTGCCCGAATAGTACTCACAGGCGCAGCGCCTCCATCTCGTGCAGCCCCCAGGTGTATGGGGAGAAGTCTCTGCAGAAATATCTCTTACCCCTCCTCCCAATAGACTTCACTCTTAGGCAGGAGGTTTATAAAAACACAGGATTCTTTATTTGATCTTTCTGTATTCAGCAGCCACAGATGATAGCAGTTGTTAGGGTCTCCACCCTCAGGATGTCCCTGGATCCACTCCCAGCCAAAGGGCACCAAGATTTGTCCTTGCTCTTCCCTATCCCCTTGTGGGATAAGAGGTATCGGTTTCCCACAGCTCCCCTAAGGGAGGGCCTCAAACTGCCAGAGCCCTGACAGCTTAGTTGAGTAAACCTTGCCTCTCTCACGGTAGAGGCAGACTTGCTAAATCAGGAAGTACAATGCATTAAGTACAGATCCAGTAAGCACCACCCCTGTGCCTCTAATTGGACACAAGGCCTGATGACACTACCATCTCTGACTCATTGCACTGCAATGAGTGGGGGAAACCCATGATTACTCCTGGCAAACCTACCCTTACTAGGTTTTACTGCCAGGAAGAGGACAGAATAATAGCCCAAAACAGATCTGTACAGTGTTAGCCGAGCTTAATAATCAAAAACGAATAGACGATACCGTTCTGTGGCTATATATACAAAAGAAAACATTACAAATGCACAACACTTTCAATCACAATCTTGAATAATCCATTAAAGCCTGCAATCTATTATAATGAACTATGTCTTATTTTTTTTATTATATTAAACATGCCGCATAATGCTATTTTTCATTTTTTTTCTTTCACGTTTCTTAGTTGGAATTGTTTGCCAAAAGATGACAAAGCTGCCACTCCATCAAGCTATGCCTTGAAAGGCAGCCTACAATGACAATAATTGCATACAGTACCTCTTCTAATGAGCCGAACTTCCCCTCCTTATTTCTTTCAGCCTTATAGGAAGAAACGCCCAAACTTTTACAGTTAAAGCATGTTCTGCCTACCAGTTAATGGAACACCTGTGGGTAAGTGTGAGGGGAGTTTAACCAAGGAAGAGGATTTTGCAATCATTTTGGCTAAATTCAGAAGTATTTAAAAGGACCCACCCAGCCCCCCCCCCTCATCCAGCCCCCCCCCCCCTCTCACCCCCCAATGGATTGGTTACTCAACTCAGTGAAGGATCTAAACGTAGCACATGCAGTACAGCTACTGCAGCTTTGTGATGCAGCCCATATACTTCATGGAAGTGTCCTTTTACAAAGAATAAATCATATTCAGAAGTGGATCAATAAGCTCAGTGCTAAGTAGACAACTTATTACCCCTGGGAATTTCACATCAGACGCTGCTGCTTCTTGAGCTGCACGCACGCTATGGGAGCAGATAATCCAATCCAAATGCCTTGGATTTTTTTCCCCCATCCTTTTGACCGTCCACAACTTTTCCTATAAAATCCGATTCTCCTGGATTGTTCAAACAGATTTGAGATCAGCCTTTCACTGGCTGCTGGGAACTGCTGGGCATTCCTGAAGGGGGAGCATCCCCAGTGGGAGCTTCAGTGAATGAGGAAACTATAAACAGGTGTGGTTCCCAAAGGTGATAAATGTGGTACACACAATACTCCGAAAGGCCTCCTGCAGCTTATAATTATAGCTCGGCCACTTCTAGTGAAGGGGTAAATCAATAATGCAAATGCGGCCTTCACTATGGACAATGCATTGTCCATAATGATTCATTTTGCATCAAAGGCAGGAGGAATTCGCTCTTTATTGCTTCTCCCAGGACAAATTGCGGCTTTCCCAGAAATACACCCCATGTGGGACCACGCCTCACCTGTGCTAAGATGAGAAGTGAAAGATTTAGGTGCTGAAGTTTCACAAATACAGTATAAACAAACAATATATATTTTTAAATTTGACCTTTTATTTTTCCTGTTCTTTGTCCTTATTCATGTAACATGTTTCAAGAGTAACGCTATACTCTCTTCTAATTTGGATACATTTTGTGTAAAAGAACATATGCTAGGTTAGACCCCTGACTAGCCTATTATTGGAATACCATTCTGCAGATGTGTGTAAGCAATGCGATAGAGTCCCAATTTCTGTACCAACATGTATTGGGGAAAGTAACTCGCATTGTAACAATCTATAGCATAACATTTTTCATTTAATAATGTATCATTTGTTTAATAGCTTTTCAAATTTGGGCCAAGACATCCAGCTCAGTACAGCAAAACTAAATTAGCACAGATATGCATATAGCATATATATAACATATATAACAATATATATATATATATATATATATATATATACAGTGTTCGACAAACCTATACATTTGCTCGCCCCGGGCGAGTGGATTTAACCCCCGGGCGAGTAAATATTGGCCCAAGCAGCACACGTTTGGTACTAGGTGGCGAGTAGATTTTTTAGTGATTTGTCAACCACTGTATATATATATATATTTATATATCATTTCCCACGTAAAACTCATTGAAGAGGTCATCTCAAAAGGAAAACACACATTCGTGCACACTAAGTAAAAAGATAGTTTGTCACAAATCAAAAAGACATAATAGTCACTTACTTAGTCAAGACATATAGTCACGTATATTGCATATATGTTGCAATCATTGAGTACCAGCAGCTATTTATAGCGAAAGAGAACACGGAGATCACCAGGTGCTCCTGGTTGTGTTCCAGGTAAAACACAAAATCAGGCAATAAAAAAACCAGCAATAATAAAATACCAGCAATAATAAGAAAGGAGACATATACAACCAGTGATAAATTGCAGCTCAACCTTCAATGGATCTTCCTTGTTGATCCTTTACTAGTTGTGGTGTCAAGTATTCAGGGAGTGCAGTACACCAGTGGGAACATGTGGGGAAAGAGCATACACAAATGATAGTGCAACACTGTGTAATAAAATGATGATTAACATAAAACTGCAGTTAGAACAAAATAGAAGAAAAAAGAATCCATGAAACTAATGGGAGGCACACAATGAATAGAGATGCTACACGAATCAGAGGAACATCAAATGTATTCATCAAGCAGACACCATAAGGCATACAGATGCAATGGGGACTTACAAGAAAGCCCCAAAATCAGGTTATGTGTATAACACACAGTCGGTGTCCATTGTGGGAGGTGAAAACCTGTGAGTGATGAACGTCTGCCAGCGAAACGCGGAAGTGCCCACGTGTCGAGTCTTGATTCCTATGCCACTAGGAGCTTGCTGTGTCCACAGTGTGAGGCTTTCATGTGGGTCGGAAGACTGAGTGTTCACTACTTTTGGCTCCTATGATCTTGATATTTGTCCGGGATAGTGAAGGAAGTTACCAGTGTGAGCCTGGGAGAACCATTTTCAATAATCATCCTTGAAAGAAGTCAAGAACACGAAGCCCCATTCTGCGCTGGTCTTTTTTCGTCTGTAAGACTGACCAATAGTGGGGAAACTACTTGAAGGTTTAATACGGGATAATATTCAGGAATACCTAAAGGTAAAACAAAATTATTAGTAATAGTCAGCATGGATTTATGAAGGATAGATCATGCCAAACTAACCTTCTTAATTTATTTGAGGAGGTAAGTAGGAATTTAGACCAGGGTAATGCAGTTGATATGGTCTACTTAGATTTTGCAAAGGCTTCTGATACGGTTTCACACAAGAGGTTGGTGTATAAAATAAAGCAAATTGAACTCAGTAAAAGTATATGCACCTGGATTAAAAACTGGTTGAAGGACAGACAACAGAGGGTTGTCATAAATGGAACTTTTTCAGGTTGGGCTAAGGTCGTGAGGGAGTACCTCAGGGATCGGTACGGGAACCTCTTGTTTTTAACTTGTTTATTAATGACCTTAATAAAATTCCCCCTTCACAATTCACCATTACCCCTAAAATTAGATTTAAAAATATATTTTTAAATTTTTTATTTTATTTGTAATTATCTGATTCTGTGCTACTTTTAGTCCTGGACAGCAGAGTAGCACAAATCCAATGATACAAAAAGAAATAAAAATAGCAACAGCAAAAAAAACAAGCAGCAATGATTTAATCCTTCCAACCACTGAAAAGATTGAGGATCATACTTGTCTTTTTAGATTTTTTTAAAGAACTGCCACTGGTGATTTGTGGCCCCGAGAGCACAGTCTCCATCTTTGCTGATGATACTAAATTGTGTAAGGTAGTAGAATCAGAACAGGATGTAATTTCTCTCCAGAAGCACTTGGAGAGACTGGAAACTTGGGCAGGTAAATGGCAAATGAGGTTTAATACAGATAAATGTAAGGTTATGCATTTGGGAAACAAGAATAAACAGGCGACTTACAAATTAAATGGGTATAAATTGGGGGAATCCTTGATGGAGAAGAATTTAGAAGTACTTGTAGACAGCAGGCTTAGCAATAGTGCCCAAAATCAGGCAGTAGCTGCAAAGGCAAACAAGATCTTATCTTGCATTAAACGTGCAATGGATGGAAGGGAAGTAAACATAATTATGCCCCTTTACAAAGCATAAGTAAGACAAAACCTTGAATATGGAGTACAATTTTGGGCACAATTCCTTAGAAAAGACATTATGGAACTAGAGAGTGTGCAGAGAAGAGCTACCAAATTAATAAAGGGGATGGACAATCTAACTTATGAGGAGAGGCTAGCTAAATTATTTACATTAGAAAAGAGGCATCTAAGAGGGGATATGATAACTATATACAAATATATTCGGGGACAATACAAGGAGCTTTCAAAAGAACTATTCATCCCACGGGCAGTACAAAGGACTCAGGGCCATCCCTTAAGGTTGTAGGAAAGGAGATTTCACCAGCAACAAAGGAGAGGGTTCTTTACAGTAAGGGCAGTTAAAATGTGTAATTTATTACCCGTGATGGTAGAATATGAGGTTTTGCAAAATCCGTCCAGGGTTTTCAGAGTCCATGCCGGGATTTTGCTCTAGCTCACCCTCTGTGGCAGGACCGTCCATTTTTGCTCCTGGCAGCTTCCTTTAAAAGGACAGCCCTGTAAGCAGGAAGTTGCCGAGGAAAGTTTCAGTTCCTGCTGAGTACATGCAACGCACTTACCTTTTGTCTTCCTCGTTACCAGACCTTTGCTACGTACCTCAACCAACCCTGTCTTCCGCCTGCCTCGACCTCTGCATTCTCACCGACTACGCAACTCTTCGCGAGCCCTGGCCTTCGGCTTATGACTCACTACTCTATCAAGACTCTGTCCCTCAGCTCAGGTCGGTTCTTTCATATTCCTACCTCAGCCCTGCAGGTCCGTTTCCTGCTTGAGATGAGCATTGTTACACAGATACAATAGATTTGTTCAAAAAAAGGTTGGACATCTTTTTAGAAAGGAAAGGTATACAGGGATATACCAAATAAGCAAACATGGGAAGGATGTTGATCCAGGAGAAATCTGATTGCCAATTCTTGGAGTCAGGAAGGAATTTATTTTTCCCCTTATGAGATATCATTGCATGATATGTCACTGGGGTTTTTTGTTTGCCTTCCTCTGGGTCAATAAGTAAGTATAGATATATACAGATGCAGCCACGAGTATCAAAACCCCTGCCTTGGAAAATCTGGGGCAGTCTCCCAGTAATGCTGCAACATTTCTGTAGATAGACTAATGGCCCATCGGATTAAAGCTGCAGTTCAGTCAATATCCTGCATGTTTGTTTTTTTTTAATAAATCAGTTCTGTAGTAAGAAAAAATACTTTTAGCATTTTCTGTTTTTAAAAAAACAACTTTGAAAGACCAATTTTCTTGTATTCTATTTTAACAGCCATTTGCTAAGGCACTGCCCCTTCATGTCCTGTCACAAGCCCTGGCACACCCCTTTGTCAGCCCTGCCCTCCCTCTAGCACATGTCAGTGCAGGAGTGCTCATGAATATTCATGAGCTTCCACTGCCAGTCAAGCAGATTATAAACAAATCCCAGCTTTTAATATGTCACCAAATTTCGACCTATCAATACATGGAAAACGAATTGAGCTGCAGCTATACTGTTCTTTAGCTAATTAGAGATTGCACACATAAAACTATTGAAGTAAAAAAATAAATGTAAAAAAAAAAAAAAAAAAGACTGAACTGCAGCTTTAACACAGCGGGGGTCCCTGTCAGTCCCATTCAGTTTGATAAAGTTTTCTTTTTTCTAAATTTAGCATAGGTTAAACTTGATGGACGCATGTCTTTTTTAAACCTCATCTACTATGTAACTATGCAATTAATTTAGTTTAAAACAGCATTCCCCCTAAAATTAGATACAAAAATATATATTTTTTATTTTATTTGTAATTATCTGATTCTGTGCTACTTTTAGGCCTGGACTGCAGAGTAGCACAAGTCCAAATGATACAGAAAGAAATAAAAATAGCAAAAAAAACCAAAAAAAACAAGCCGCCATGACTTAATCCTTCCAACCACTGAAAAGATTGAGGATCATACTTGTCCTTAAAGAACTGTCACTGGTGATTTGTACTGGTTTGTATTAGGGAGAAACATCATTTTCTAGACTCTGATTTCAATAGGGTGACCATACATGGCGCTTCTGTCCTAGCATCTTGCAAAACTTCCCAGAACAAGAAGACAACTGTGAATGTCTGGCATTGTAAATTCTTCACAAAAGCCCTTGTATAAATACGCTCATTTTCATCTAAACTGTGTTTGGTAAATTAAAATATCTGTGGGAACATCATAGAGACCACATCAATTTGGAGAATGAAATCACAACACATTTATTTGTTTACTGCAAAGTTATAGCTCCTCTCTATATGGAGGGGCTTGCGATCTGCTGTGCAGATAATACACTTTGCACTATATCTATATTTATATAGATCACACATTTATATAGATCACACAGATATAGAGCAGTTTCCCATCCCGCTTTGGTTCCTCATTCTCGGTGGGGCCGGCGTGCCCATGATTAATCACACAGCTGCTGTGGTGCACATTAGGCAAATCATTGTGGGGTAGTTTATGAAAATAAAGCTCAGTGACTTCCTGTGATAGTTGGGGAAACACTATAGTGAAAGTGTGTCACTAGGAGGTTTGCAGGCAGCTTTTCAGAGTCTCCATTTGGAAGGGATTTTAAGAAAAATTAACCAGAAATTTCCACTTTAAAGATGATGACACTTAAATAAAACGAATTATATTGACAAGTTGTATACAAAATGTTTTTTTTGTGCACTAAGCCCGATTAACCCTTTTGCTGCCAGAAGGCCCTGCAACACATGATCCTAAAGGTTTATTGCCAATTTTGGAGCCATGCATTTGTTAGTGGATCTCTACTAACCCCTCCCATTGTATCTAGGGTGGCCAGGTGTCCAGTGTTGAACCGGACTGTCCTGTATTTGGGCACTCTGTCCAGTAAAAAAATTTGAGGTAATATTGGACGTGTAAGAGGTGTCAGAAGCCTGGAGGTGGGGTCAAGGAGAAGAGGAAACCGCATGGAGCGGAAAGAGGTGAGAGGTGTGCTTGTCTCGAGCGCTTCGCACCTTTCACCATTGTGTCCAGTATTTTTGGAGAAGCCACCTGGCAACCCTAACTGTATACTACTTACCAATCTTTGTCCATATCCACTGTGTTCTCATATGACCCGGATATTCCCCTTGATATCCAAAATGGATGCCCTTCAGTTTCTGTTGCTGAAGCATGGTTTGCTGGTCAAGCACCGACACACTGCACTCACTCTCTCACCTGCTACCTCTGTAGGTTTCAATGCATACCACTAAGATTGTAAGATCTCTGGGGCAGGAACTTCCTTTCCTAGCGTCTGATGTTATGTTTGTTGCACTTAATGTGTTGTCTCTTTTGTAAATTGATGCACATATTGTTGTCGCTATGTAAATAAATATCCACAGATAAACGTTGTGTTATTATGGCAAACTGAGGATTAGAAACCATGAGGGAGAGATCTTGTGCTCTACGTGGTAAACATCAAATTATCATTGCAACCCAACTGTTATAAGTGCCAGCGAGGAGAGGTCGCTGGGCTCTAACTAAGCTTTGTGTCACTTTAAAATGGGAACAAGTATTATTCTAAATCTTTTGCAGCGGCTATAGATAAACCAAAGAAGAAGGTCGCATTTGGAGGCACTCAGGGTATATAAAATATAAATCATTTATTTCATAGCACAATACAATTAAGTGAAACAATCCATAGCCTATAACAATAAAACCACTTAAACCAATTGTCAGCACCAAGCAACGGTAATCAATAAAGTCAATCCTGCACTAGTGTCTGATAGTATTGTAATAGCACAAGAAACACCCCTGCAGTGAATCCAAGAAGAATCACTGTAACAGGTGTAGTACCCGGGTACAATTAATTAGCAAGTGTAGTGTAACCCTCCCTGCCGGGCTTCTAGGAAGACTACATGCGAGTGTATAATATGGCTACACCGCATGGGTTACCTTGACTCAGGGGCTGGATTCAGGTGCCTGGGTGATGAGGTAGCAAGGTTGTAGAATAATGGGCACCAGGAACTTTTGTAGTACAACAGTCATTTATTCATGTCTCCATGGACTGGGACCGCTCATACACATGTTAACAACGCTGTGCTGGATTTTATAATAGGCATATATGAATACAGTTCTTCCATCAGTGTCCACTCAATACTCAAAGGAAGAGTACTTTGACGTAGTTGCTCTGTGTGACGCTCTTCTTTGGTTTATATAATTAATATGTATCTCGGAGGAGCACCGACAGGGTCATCGACAGGGGAGGGGCGGCTGGATATCTTGTCCCAAGAGGGAGGCCTACTGGAAAGTGTTGCCAGAGGGGGCCTGCTGGAAGGTGTCCTTGGAGGTGCCTGTCGATGTAGCATTCTGTAAGCTTGTCCCATGACAAGCACCTCCATGGCCCCCTCCATAGGCCTCTAACAGGTCCCCTCAATCCTCCAGGGCAGCAGGTAGGCAGTTGGTACACTCAGCTTCTCTCTTCCTAGCTCTCATTCCATCACTCTCTCTCATTCCCCCCCTCTATCTCTCTTTCCCCATAGCCCATAACTATCTGCCCCCAGACCCTTATCTCCTACCCTCATGGTCTCATATCTCATTCTCCCCCACTCAGGGACCAACAGTACACTGTGGAGTGGGGGAAGATGGGGGGATTACAACACCAGCCAGCCTGGATGCGAGCACTATGAGAAGGTATGAGAGTGTAACGAGTGCTCACCACAAACAGGACGGGACCGTGAGTCTGAGGTGGGGATGTTGGAATACACGCTGGAGTGCAAAGTAAGGTCGTGTAGCTGGGTCAGGATAGGAGAGACCAGAATGGTCGTATATACTAGTCGTGGTCAGGGACTGGAGAAGTCGGATAGTTGTTGTGCGGTGCTGGGGTCCAGGGGTAGAGAAGGTAGAAGTCCAATAGCAAGCCGAGGTCAAGGGTCAGAGAGGCGGAGGTCCAGATATAAACCGAGGTCAAAACAGGAATAGGATACGCAAGACAAGGCAGCAACAAGGCAGCAGGGTGTTTGAGGCAAACACAAGTCCATAAACAGGGTTTATGCTCAGCCAGTTTGCAGTAGGGCTGGCTGAGTATTAAAGGAGGAGGCAGCCAATGGTGGGGCAGCACACAGCTGCAGAGTAATGAATGAAACCCGCCCCCCTAGACATATTCAGTCCACTGATAGGCAGGAGCGGGGAGAAGTGCAGGTGAAGGGTAATTGGAGATAGAGTTAACCCCTCGTGTGCCCATGGTAGTGCGGCGCCTGCGCATGGTGCGCCTTACCCGTGATGTCACGGGGCGGAGCCTGAGTGAGATCCGTGCGGTGTCCCCCAGCCTTGTAGAGCGGCGCGCGTCCGCCGCTTTGTCATGGGACAGGGGGCGGGGTCTAAGCGCGGGACGTGCTGTATCCCCCAACCTAGGCACATAATGAACAGTGCCCTGATTAAGCAATGCCATTTCCAACTGCCCAAAACTCAGCGTTATTGGGCTTGCATCGTTCAGTCAATGGAGAGACAAAACATAATTGAATTAGTTTAAGAACATTTCAATCAGCCTGAACTGGACACTAACAGGATGATAGAGTTGGCAAACTGAGATTTGTATGCATGACTTTGCCTTAGCGAAGAAGACACAAAACTTTGCTCTGTGAAATGTCATAGTGAGTCTAACCCAAAGTTTGTCACTCTTTAGTTCTCATCCCATTTTAACAGGGATTTCCTACAGTCTAATCGTACAATAAATACTGGGCCAAGGAAGTACAAAACAAGCAGTCTCCTTCACTACAGTATTTTATACTTCTTAAATCTGGGCTAACATTTTTGCGCAGTTCCTTTTTCCCCCCAATGATATCAGGACGAGGTTGCACACCGGGTACAAAATGTTACAGTGGGTGAAAAAATTCTACCACACACAGGGTATAATAGATGCACCACACACAGGGTATAATAGATGCACCACACACAGTTTTCCCTGATTCTGTTTCAGTCTTCTGAAACCATGCACATACAAAGATTAAATGTATTGACATGAACACACACACATCAACCCGGGCAACCAGTGTGAGACGTGGAGGCACTTGCAAATTATTTTCTTTATTACACTAAAATAGGGGGATTGTTTTGTGTGGATTTTAATCTCCTACATGTATGCTAAAATCATGTCCTCTATGTCACCCTTGAGGGCTGGAGTATAGAATACTGAAGGGACTCAATCATATAAATAAAGTAAAGGATGGAAGCATAAAATACATTGGTCAACACTTGACTGTTGTCGTTTGTTGCCTGATGGTTTTCCGAAAGTTGAAATTATTGATATTCAGGTAAGATTTCAAACATATTGCTACACTTATTTAAAACCATATATTACAAGACTTGCCCTTATTAATTATAAATATCAATAATAAACTAAAAAATGAAATATTTTCACCTTGGCTTCTCTTAGAGTGAGTTGGAGCACATATTGGGTCTAGTTTATACAGGATGCCTAATGCATCATATACACCAACATGTAATCTACATCCCATGAATTAAGGTTTCTTTTTCGTTGTTGTTTTTAGCATTTTTGGTTTGTTTTTACATGATTCAGAGCTACACTGTGCTACTATCAGCTCCGAGGACCCTTCGGTCCCGCAGGTACTCACCAGAGAAGTTATCAGTATTTCCAAGGGGAACAATGGCAACCAATAGAGGTGGCAACGCCATTGTTTGCAACTTTCTATTGGGAGAGGAACACGGGGAACGTCACTGCTGCGTACCTGTTGAACCAGGGGACCCCAGAGCTACAAATAGTTGAGCTCCGTGGGGCCCTCAAGTTCGAATCATTTATATATATATATATATATATATATATATATATATATATATATATATATATATATATATATATATATATATATGTAGCCATGCATAATAATGGACTGCAGACATCTTCTCTGTTGGCAGTAAACCCTGGTAAGTACAGGAATGCCAGTAGTAGTTATGGAGGTTTTCCCTCACACCCTGGTGAGGTGCCCTATGTATGGATGGGAGTGGCTGCATGCTCTGAGTCCCTGGATAGTGACCTCAGAGATGTGCCTGCCCCCTGAGGTATATAAGGCACAACACTGTCAAGTTAGTTTGTTGTTGCTGATGTGTTTGGCTCCTGTGAAAGGGATTGCAGGATAGCTTGGTGCCCACTAGTGCTGTAACTAGTGGCACGGGTTTTCCAAATCAAGCCTGTCAAGGCCAGACTGTGTCCAGGGACCTGGCACTGGGGTGATCTCCCTATGGGGAGAGGGGATCCCACTCCAATTGGGAGGGCGTACCTGGCAAAGGGACAGCACGGAGAAATGTGCGGCTAGAGCTGAGAGCTGCATTGGGCAGTCTACTACATCGAGTACGTCAATAAAGATGCCCTGTTTAAAGATACCCCCACTGTGTGAGTGTGAGATTACTCAACAGTGGATGAGACCACCACGAAGGAGTTCCTCACCAGGACCATCTCCCTGCGGAAGCACAGATCCTGATGAGGTGGAGGCGCTGCACATGAAGTAAGTTGGACTCGCACCCACTACCTCAGCTACCTGTTCCTGATGACATCCTCTATACCATCATGCGGGAGACTCAGGAGTCCTGTTACTTGCAGGTGCACCACCATACACGATCACGTAATGGGGACCGGTTAGACCACACGGGCCAATGTGAGATTGGGTGGGTCAGACAAGGAGGGAATACCCGTTACATTTGGAGGCGCTGCTGAGATACCTGTCAACAGGACAGGCTTTTGCTAGGCACACTAGGAACCAGGGAGAGTGTCTGCTGCCACTTTGTGCTGCGTGGGACGGAGCCAGGGGTAGTCGGGGAGCTGCTGGAGCTGCAGACCGCACAGACGACCTGGGATCCTGCAAGGGGTTAGTGGGTCTGGAGAGGGGGGCTATAGCTGTTCTAGTCGCCTTGAGGTAGCGCTGGTGGGGGATGCCTGAAGGGATAAACTGGTAACTTAGGACAGGAATTCTGGAAGGGTCCGCGCTAGGCTAGCCAACAGTAGGTAGACGCCCAAGTACTGCATGGAAGAGCCAGAGTACTCTAGTCTCTATTCCAGACCACTTACCAAGAGGAGCACAGACTGGGAGGAAGGAGATACAGTAGACACCGAGAGAGTGAGCCTAGCCTGAGGTAGTGCAACACGAGTCAGATCTACGTTAGGTACACAAGGTGGTGCACAAGGCATTTTTATTGTATCGATGTGGTATCTGCCCTGCAGAGTGGAGCTCCATGTACAAGAATCCAATATTCAGTGGCCGAGAGAGAACCGCAAGAATGGAGGATCTGCTAGGCGCAGAAGGTCCAGGATGGCGGACGGAGGCTGTGGAAGAGATCGCACCTGTTCTGTGAGAGGATGAGGAACAAGCTACAGAAGAGACTTTTGTGAGCCTGTTATGGAATGGCGTGAAAGCTGCGGCTGCGCCGTGTTTGTCCTGCTTATGCCCTTGGGATGGTAACCCCGAGGACAGCGAGGAAAACAGTATTGTCAGATGGGAGGAACGAAATGGACTTGCTTATCATTCGATACACAAACAACCAAACGCTCAAATGTGATTCAAATGTGATTCAAAGAGACAGTACGAACCAAGATGGCGGTTCCCGCGTTCCCGGGACACCGCGTGGGCCAGCTGCAGAAAGTCTTGCAACTTTGCAGTTTGCTGATTGTTGGCCAGGAGTGGTGCCAACGCGAAAACCCCACCCTGTTGGGGAGTATGGCGCGAAAGTTGGAGCCGCGCCCTCATGGACTATGACTCACTCCGCCCCTGTGCTGGGTCAGCCTACAAGTATACGAGACCTCCCTCTAGTTTCAACCAGGGGGAGTGGTTTACAGTTCCACCGGATGCGGATGGAGAAGGTAGGAGGAGGGGTTGCCAAACCAGCCCCTGCACTCCAGTTGCGAAGAGCCATTGACCAGTACAGGCCATTGAAGAGAGTACTCCCGCTAGTGAATAAGGCTGGTGTACCCGATCAAAAGGAACAGAGTCCGTTGATCACCACGCATCCCTATTCGGCTCCAGGAGGCTTCCTGATCCTCCGGGTAGAGGGTGTAGAGACTGTGGCATGTCTCTGCCTGCAGTGCAGACTGCCGGGCGGAGCCGAGGGCAGTGAGGCCCGATGCCCTCATTGTGGACTGCAGTATCTGTGGCCCATGCCAACTTTTGTGCCAGTGCAAGCGGTGGAAGCCAAGGAAGATGTCCCTATGTTGGCAGAAGAGCTTCCGGGCGCATTATGGCGGGAAACCACGGGTCCCGAAGAACCGGGACCAGGGCGGGTTTTCAAGAAAGAAAAACATAGTTATCGACGGGGTGACAAGATAGGGGCACATCGGTAATCACCTAACGGGATGCCCCGACCGAATGCGAAGCTAGAGTCCTCGGACGAGGAGTGCGCAAGGCTGTCGGATGTGCTGGATTTAATGCCTGAGTACCATACCAGTGGTACGCCTTGGCGAGATGCCATCCCTCGTGGTGTGGAGACATAGAGTCGCGTGTCACCAGTACCGAGACAACCCGAGCAGCGGAGTCCCACGGGCTTGGTGACTAGCGGTTCGGATGGAGGTCGATCCACCCCGACCCTACGGCATAGTAAGGCAAAGCCGTGTCTATCGCAGGCTTCGGGGGTGGTGAGCAAGGAAGAGTGGAGCCAGGCCCAGACGGGATCGCGCAGGAGCAGGGCGTTGCCGGATGTCCTTGTGGAGGAAGAGGTCTCGATTGGGGACCCAACCCAAGATGGCGACGAGGCATGTGCATGCACAGAGAATGTTCCTGATGACCAGAGCGGGGTCAAGTGGGAAATGATCGCGCCTCTACGGTCGAGCAGCGGAAGCCGGTCGCCTACGTCGAGGAGGAATGGGCGATCGATCCGGAAAGTAAAAAGTCCCAGCACTGGCGAAGTGGAGAGACTTTGTGGCGGAGCTGAGCCAGGTATTGCCGAGGAGCAGGTCGTAGCCCTGCCGATGCCTACTGTCCGGCCCTATCCCCAAACCCCGTTCACTCCCAAAGTTAGCCCCACGGCCTTAGATAAAGTCCCTGCCCCAGTCGTTTTCATGTTTGGGTCATCTTCTAGTCTGGGGATGTCAGGGGATTCCTGGGTCACTTCCGAGGAATGGACAGGGAGCCTGGACTGGGGAACGTCTGATGATGGATTGGTGGGAGGAGGGAGGATTTCCCGACAGGTGTCGGTGTCTAGTGACTGTCCTAGTGCGTTGAGTGTCACAATTGGGAACAAGTCGCGGCACCGGGGAATTGCGGCACCATCTGAGGGTACCTCGGGGGTATCTTCTGGGGGGCCCGAAGAAGATGAATCCCTAGAGTCAGGTCAGGAAGAGCTCAGGGAAACTAGATGGTGGGTGCCGTTGTATGAGGGCTATGTAGCATGGCTTGATCGCACCCGATTAATTCTGGAAAGAGATGGGGTGGTAGATCACTGGTGGGATACGGGCGAGTTTGATGATGAGGCTTACCTTAAAGAGTTGCCAACGAGGTGGGGTAAGATTAGGCGAGGCTTAATCACGCCAAAGGGTCCAGAGGGATTAGAGGATCCAGTGGATTCAGACGAACCCCTGTCATGGATATTGCCGGGGAGGGCGGGATATGCTAAATTGACCCGGGCCTGTCGTGCTGAGCGAGCTATCGCGGCTAAATATAAAAGGTCTCATTGGCTTGAGTACCCTTATGTTCCAGAACCCCTTATGCGGGAGATCGAAGATAATAGAGAGAGGTGGCTCCTAAATGACATTGAGTATTATATTGTCAACAAGGGGGGTGCCATTACGGGCGTTCAGGCTGAGCAGAGAGTTTCTGAGTTGATGAGGGTATGGACTATCGGGCGTAGCATCTACATGCACAAAGTAGTGTACCGCAATGAGCGAGGTCTGCCCCGGGAGTACAGTGTCACGGTGACCGATGCAGCTGGAAGGAGGTGAAAAAGCCAGACCCTAGATACTACTATTAGGTTGCCTGAATAGGAAGAGTCTGTGCTTAGTCTAGCGCTCCCTGCTGGTCAGTGTGTGCTCTACGTTACATTATTATGGAAAATCAATGATGTTTGAAATCTAATTTGTGTGTTCTTTTGCAGTGTTTCCTGGTGCAAGGTACACCAAATTTAGGTCCCAGCCGGGACCGTGGGGATTCACCAGGGGGAGTATGTAGCCATGCATAATAATGGACTGCAGAAATCTTCTCTGTCGGCAGTAAACCCTGGTAAGTACAGGAATGCCAGCAGTAGTTATGGAGGTTTTCCCTCATACCCTGGTGAGGTGCCCTATGCATGGATGGGAGTGGCTGCATGCTCTGAGTCCCTGGATAGTGACCTCAGAGATGTGCCTGCCCCCTGAGGTATATAAGGCACAACACTGTCAAGTTTGTTTGTTGTTGCTGATGTGTTTGGCTCCTGTGAAAGGGATTGCAGGATAGCTTGGTGCCCACTAGTGCTGTAACTAGTGGCACGGGTTTTCCAAATCAAGCCTGTCAAGGCCAGACTGTGTCCAGGGACCTGGCACTGGGGTAATCTCCGTACGGGGAGAGGGGATCCCACTCCAATTGGGAGGGTGTACCTGGCAAAGGGACAGCACGGAGAAATGTGCGGCTAGAGCTGAGAGCTGCATTGGGCAGTCTACATCGAGTACGTCAATAAAGATGCCCTGTTTAAAGATACCCCCACTGTGTGAGTGTGAGATTACTCAACAGTGGATGAGACCACCAAGAAGGAGTTCCTCACCAGGACCATCTCCCTGCGGAAGCACAGATCCTGATGAGGTGGAGGCGCTGCACATGATATAGGTAGGACTCGCACCCACTACCTCAGCTACCTGTTCCTGATGACATCCCCTATACCATCATGCAGAGACTCAGGAGTCCTGTTACCTGCAGGTGCACCACCATACACGATCACGTAATGGGGACCGGTTAGACCACACGGGCCAATGTGAGATTGGGTGGGTCAGACAAGGAGGGAATACCCGTTACATATATAATGTTAAACAAAATGGGATTGCTGCTTTAAGAAAACCAAAGTGTTGGTTCACTGCCTGCAGATACAGTATATGTGCTGTACGTTTATCAATGTGTTTACATCCGGGGTATAAACACATGTTCTTGTTTTAGCCTGTTTGGAAATACTGCATACTTATCCTGGATGTTTACATTAGATACGCACTGCATTTTTTTGTTGTATAGTTCCGTGAATAAAGATTCCGCATATGTGGCAGGATTAGATTAATAACACAACGATGTGCTGTGAATGAGATACGAGAAAAAGAGGGTAGACTTGGGAAAGCATGACAATCTACGTCTTCACTGCAGTGGGGTCGAGTCTGCATGTCATCTTTCTAGGGGATGTTGTAGAGGCAAAAAGTAAACCCTGGAACTGGTAAAGGAAGATAGATTGGCTCTTTATCGTGATAGTAAGGGAAACATGCATACTAGTGGTTCTCCTCTTCCCTGCAACTCTGTGTATCTGTGCATGGAATTCAACCTAATTGCTCTTTAGGAGCAAGTATGTTTGTCCCAGTTATCTGCATTTAAAGAAGCATAAAGGGCGCCCCAAGCATTGCAGATGCAGAAGAAAAAAAAGGTCATGGACTCTTGATGTTTTTATTGTTTTTTTGTAATTGGTTGTAGCCCTAAGGTTGTCAAGTAAAAGCAAAGCGTTTAAACGAAATCCTTAATGCTTTGCTGAGCCCTCCAGCACTGAAGGAGTTACTTGTATTTGTGGTGAAACAGACAAATGGCCCCATGTATATGGAAAGTCAGGGACATCATTTCCCCCTTCGACGTGTTTAAAATGGTGTCATCACAAAGATAAAAATAAATCTGTTTGTTGAACCTCTGAAAATAAGTATTTTTTATCAGTAGGATAACAGGGAATATAAATATAACTTGTGAGCACATTCACATGTCTCAGACAGGTCTGTAACGCTTCTTTTCACCATTATCTCGTAGCATAGTGTTTCTACTGCAGCAAGGGATTCTGGGAAATGTCATACAAACCAGCACACAGTGTGTCACCTTTTGCGTCATGTCCATTCTAACAGGGATCCCTATAAACTTGTGCCTGCCGCATTACACAGCTTTTTGGCACAGCCTGGGTTAAACAAGTGCATAGCCAGTAAAACCAATCAATGGGATAACAGATCATGACAAACCCTTTGCTTGTTGAAATAATAACAAATTTATTTTCTTTGACTGTTTCTTGGTAATTATATGCAGATGTGTTCGGCTGTTTATTTTCTTTTCTTCTCCCCCAAAATTTCTCTGGAAGATGGTCTGTGGACTATGTTTTTTTTTTTTTTTTTTTTTTTAATCAACATCTGCTTTTAAACATATTTTTTACATGTGGTAATATTTAGTAACAAATGAAATGGAATCATTTGTCTTCTTTTGAATATTATTATATAGATGTCGTTGCGAAATCATGTAGATCTTTACAGAGACATCCCTGTTATGGGATCTGAGCATTGAAAGGTAACTGGGTGGTCACATTTGTATATAGTGATAAGGTCCCTAACTCCAGAAACCGTGCATATATCTACAGTAGCTCGTTCTGTCTTTTTTTTTTTACATTGAAATGGGAGGCGTGAGAGACACATTTTAATAATCACTTCTGTCAATATTGAAACCATCCATGCCTAATTTCAAGGCTAAACGATCATTTAAAACCGTAAGTGGCTTGACTATATAAATAAAACAGATATGGATTGGGTGACGCCAAGTACGAGCTAGGAAATAAAATCCCTACCCTTAAAGAACTACGTAAAAAAGTTGAAGAGAGTTCACAAAGGAGTAATAGTAAAATAACAAAAGCAGAGATCTCACACCTGCTATCCCCTTCACCCCCCTCTTTTTTTTGTGTGTCTTTTATCTTTTGTTTGTTTACAAACAGATAACATGTTACAATTTTTATAAGAATATTTTTATTCCGCGTTTGAAATTTCTGAATATGCAATGTTTTATTTGATATGGAAAAATTCAATATAAATTTGAAGTTGGAAAAAAAAAAAAAAGAATTGCACAAAAATTACATACTATAGGACAGTGGCTGTCCAATTTACACTATGATGGCCTCTAAATGTTACATTCTTTGGAGATTATTAAAATACCAATATCTAGCTATGTTATTTTATTTATTTTTTAATTAAGAAAACCTCTTATGTGTATTATAAAGGATGTTGATGAAGGGTAGTAGGTAAAACATTTTGATAGTGAATACAGCCAAATATCATGTATTTTGTGTAATTCGAAAGGCCAATTTTTCAGGACGATATGAAAAATCTGACTAACTCACCGGACAGATTGTGTAATTTGTCTTCCATGGAAAAAAAAGATAAATATTTCCAGTATTTTATCATCATTACATTCTCATTTCACTTATACGCAATTTTCATGACCCAACAAAACCCCATGTACGTGCCAAATATATAGCTCACCCCTCTGCTCCCAGGAGCATTGCTCCGTTGATTGGTTTGATCCTTTTCACCTTTCTTTGATACGGTATTGCTGCAAACAGGGTGTTTTCCCCTAGAAGTCTGGAAACAACTACAGCTTGGGCCTTTCCCAGCAGCATTAGTAACAGCTAGAAGCAGGTCACAAAAACAACATCATCTCTTACTCTCCTATAGCAGTGTGACTGGTAGTTTCCAGGTTAATGAGTTGTGAAGTTAAATGAAGAGCAAAAACGAAGGGAGGAGCTTAAAGGGACAATCCCTCTTAGGGCCAAAGTGAACTAATGCAAGTGACAACTTTAAGGAGTCTCATCTGGGTAATTGATACAGTTTTTATTCATATCTAACACCTATAAGTTTTTTTAGTTTTTTTTTAAAACTTGGGGTTTAATTTCCTCTGGCTCCTCCCTTTTATGTGATGTCACTGTGAGATCAGCAAGTGCTCGTACAGCCAGAGCCCCCCATCCCCTCCTCTTTATTGGTTCTCTGATTGAAGGACAGGGTGGTGTAAGGGTAATGAACACACTAGATTGACAAACGCTTCCTCATTCCGAGGCCCCATGGAAATTCAACTGGCCGACTGTATATCCTTTAAAATAAATACAGGGCAATTTCAGCTTATTCCTTTTGATCAATATTACCTCACGGTAACACAACCCTTGAGTGTCTTTAGACCCAGATGGGCCTGTGGCCTTGTATGTTGATCGCACCAAATGGTAACTCCTGGGCACCCAGTGCTGCTGATTACCCTGTTATGAACATTGTTATCTCTGCTTTGCATTGTAAAACAATAAGGAAATCAGGATTGTGTTTACACTTCGTAATATTATCCTGAAGGTTTAAATATTGACTTGCTGTAAATGTTTTCTGTCAGAGCTGAGCTAGGCCCTTTGCCTCTGCCCACACAACAGTTTGACTTCCTTAGCTCTGCTTTTTTAATAGAATAAATACATGTATATGAACACTATACAGTATATTAACTTGTCTACAATACGATTCAGAAGAGGTGCTTCTCCATTTAGGGAGAACATATGTTGTTCTTGTGGGATTGGGCAAGTCTCACACAGTTTAAAAAAAACTATTGAGGTAAAAATATATCAGGTTTTTGTTGAGGCTTTGGACAAAAATATTTTTGATATCAAATTATAGGGCTGAAGGAGAAGGTCAGTGGTAATGTTGCTGCCTTTGAACTTTGAAGTGGGTGAACCCAGTTAAAATCCCAATGCCCACTCTCCTTCTGACCTTGGGCAAGTCAATTTATCTCCCCCTGTGCCTCCGGCACAAAAGTAAAATTATTAGCTCTATGGGACAAAAACTAATTCTGGCTGTAACATTGTACGCACAGAGCTACGTATACCATCAGCACTATATACTGTATATAGTAATACAAATATTATCATTAGAATTGACAAAAAATGTTAAGTCAAAGGCCAAAGCTCATTGTGCAAGAGAACTGGTTCATCTCTACCCTGGACCAGGACACCTGTTATTCTCTTCCTCAGATTGCAGACACCAGATGGATTGATGCACAATACAAGATGCATCACTGTGTATAAGGTAATATGTGTATTATGGTTGAGCTATGTAACACAGTATGACAATATAAAATGCATGTTTATGCTGCACTGGATATGACATGTATGTCTTTCTTGGCAGTATCTGCTATGTACTTTAAAGGACCATGTGGTAATTAGAAATGAAGTACTCACAGCATATCCCAATTGAAAGTTTTTTTTTTTTATAGTCCCTCATAGCAACAAAGTGGCACTGACGTGTTTCACAGGTTAAATCTTTGCGACTCCTCCCCCAAATTTTTTTTTACACCTTTATTTGTAAAGCATTTTTTAAAGTTGGTTTGTAATCATGGTGAAGTGGAGACATGGGAGGGGCTTCAGTTCCTCTGTCTGATATCACTGTGTGTTTACATAGGCAAAGCCTCACTTTCTCTCATTTATATTGGCTGTGTGATGAGGACAACGGAGGGATAACAGGAGAGGAAAATTTTGATTTACAACATTCCCCTAATTCAAAGGCCCCACAGACAGGGAATTTGTGCTTAGTTTACAGAGAAAAAGCAGCCAAACCTTTTCTTCAGGATTGGTTAGATTTGTTTAAGGAAACCAATTAGATTATAGGTGCTTATAAATATAGCCATGAAGAAATTGTTGACCAACATTGTACCAGGTGCTTTTTTTACCCATATTGCTACACTTTAGTATACAGGCATACCCCGCATTACGCAATGGGGCCAGACCATGTATGTAAAGCAAAAATGTACTTAAATTGAAGCACTACCTTTTTTCCACTTATCGATGCTTAGGTACAGGTAGGGAGCCAGTACAGGCATACTCCGCATTAACGTACGCAATGGGTCCAGAGCATGTAGTTAAAGCGAAAATGTACTTAAAGTGAAGCACTCCCGTTTTCCCCACTTATCGATGCATGTACTGTACTGCAATCGTCATATACGTGCATAACTGATGTAAATAACACACTTGTAACAGGCTCTATAGTCTCCCCGCCTTGGCACTGCTTCGGTACAGGTAGGGAGCCGGTATTGCTGATCAGGACGTACTGACAGGCGCATGCGTGAGTTATAGAAAAGACAGGAAGTTGCCTTGTGCCTATTGGGCGATATATCCTTACTCGCGAGTGTATTTAAAATGAGTGTCCTTAAGCCGGGTGTAGACGGACGTTCACAGAGGTACACAATTGGAGGCTTTTATAAGGTGAAATTATAATAAGGCTTTATTGTGCCTTTTCGTTTTTATCAGGAAATCATCCAAACACAGGGGGGGGAACAAAGCTTAATTCACTTGGGAGTATTTCTAGTGAAATCCCATGCAATTCACAACTCCTAGTTAAGCATGTCTCGCAGCCCCAAACACATAGCATGACATAAGCAGATATACTGCACCGACACACTTTATTCGAGCAAATACCCAGTATGTACCTGGCAGATACCTGGAATGCGCCGCTCCTCACCTCTGACAAGCCCCGTTGCGTTTGCCTTCCCAGCCTGGGTTCATGCCTGGCTGACGGGCGGCTGATCTGTTAAATGATAATGATTAGGATTTAATAGGCTGCAATGCTTCGCATGTCTACCAGATGGCATAAATTCATGAATTGTAATGCAGTATATATATATATACATACTGTGCAGTATTGCAGCCAGCGGGAATAAAATGCTTCAATCCCTGCCTGGAAAATAACCCAATGCACTCGGGCAGAAAACAGTCACAAACCTCAATACACCCGGGTATACCCGAATTCGTGGGACTAGCCGAGCTCGAATAAAGTGTGTCGCCAGTGTAAGCAGTCTCTTAATAATGAAAGTCTTATCTGTCAGCATTCAGGTTCAGAAGTTTTCCCTGTGTCTTGTAAGCAGCTCTGCTGTTTCTTCTGGCAGGGCTTAAGACTGTTGTGAGAGTCAAAGACAATCTCTGCTCTCTCTCCCAAGTTCAGCTCTCAGTCAGAGCTAGGAGAGTCACTTCTTGTCTCAAAGGCAGGCTTTTTCTACCACCTCTAACCAGGCAGGTGGTGTTAGTTAATTTGCTACCAGCATTTAACCACCACACTGCTGGATCAGAGACACATTTGTGAACAGGGATAAGTCCCCTGTTACATACCTCCCCTGTTTGTGGGAAGCTCGGGCTTACCACGGCCAAAGCCCATCCTTCCACTCTCATTCTAGACCTTTCTGTGACTTGAATGAGAGTGGATGGAGGAAGAGAACCCTCTGTCCCGCTGGGATTGGAGCCCTTTCTCCAGTTTATTTTTGTCTCCTCCCGGAGGTGCTTGAGATCAGCACTCCTCAGTCGCTCGAGGAGGACTTTTTCCACGTAAAGTCTTTTTATCGCGTGCGCGGTCATGAGATTTCTGTTGCGTCGGGCACACCTCTTTTTGTAGACAAAGTGTATGGCAACAGTTGTAGAGCAGTTAGGACTAGCACTTAGAGTTTTCTGCTCTTGAAGCAGTCTTTCTGCAGTTTCTCCACACCACGGAGTCGCCAGTTCAGCTTCTTTGGGACTGAGTTGCACCTCCACCTCCTTTTCCAGAGAACGTACTATTTTTTCAGCTTCCTCAGCTAAGGATTCTTCTGGCTTTGATTCTGCACTCCTATCTCTGTTTGTTGCCTGTTGGGCAGCTGTAGGTTTGGCTAGTGCTTTCTTAGGTGGCTCAAACTTCGTAATTTTGTTTTGAAGTTGCGTGGAGTCCCCAACTCTCACTGTACCCTTGTCCTCACGGGCATTAGTTACTGTGGGATACTGGTGCTTGGGCAGAGCCAATACCTTTTTTCGTATTGGAGGAATCTGTAAGTTACTGGCCTGCAGAGTCTCAACCTGTTTGAGTGTGTCTTGCAAGTCTCTTCTCGGGGAATCTATCTGCGCACTTTGCTTTCTCTGAGTCTGTATCAGAGTCTCCTTCATATTCTGGAGCTCTGTAATTTTCATCGTCAAGGTTGCCGCTGCGTCTGTTTTCTCCTTGGTGTACAGACTCAAGGGAATGGAACAGTCTCTCTGTCTCTCCAGCTCTTGCTCCAGTTTCTGAGCCTTCTCACTCTCCCTCTCATACAGAGTCACCTGGTATCGAAGCTCCGCTTCTAAAGATTCTCTGAAGACATGCAGCGTGGCCTTTAGCTCCTCATACTGCTCTGTGGGGACGTACTGGGTATTCAGACGTTCCTGCAGCGCTTGTACCTCTTTAGCAGCCTGCAGTTTTTCTTCCTGTAGCGTTTGCTGCTTCTCCTCAGCATTTTGGAGGTGTGTACGCAGACCTTGCAGTTGGTTCTGCAGTCGGTGCTCTGCTTCAAACTTTTCCTTGACTCCTTCTGTCAATTGAAAATTTTCTTCTTTCAGTTTTAAGTTTTCTCTTTTTAATCTTGAATTTTCTCTTTTTTCTCTTTTTTCAGTCTCTGTATTCTTCAGGGCTTCTTTGCAGTCCTCCTTCCATTTACGCACATCTGCTTTGAGAATGACACTCTCCTGGCGTGAGACTTCAATCTCTAGGTTGAGGGTCTGAAGCTCCTTCTGAGAGACTTTGAGATCTGTATCAAGATTACCAATAGTTATTTTAGCAATGTCCAGCTCTTCAGTGAGACTGTGTAGTTCCTTTCTGGAAACTTCCAGGTCTGTGCGGCAGCTGTTGGTCTCATGATGTGAGGCATCAAGTGCTCTGCGGAGTGTCTGAACCTCTTTATGAGATACGTCCACTTCTATCCGGACACTGTTGACCTCCTGTTGTGAGGCATTCAGCTCTATACGAAGAGTGTGAACCTCTTGCTGGAAGACTGTCATCTGCTTCAGTGCCTCCTCATACTTCCGCTTTAGCGTAGCCACCATTTTATCAGATTTTCATCCATGGCGGAAATAGTAGCCTTTGCAGTATCTAGCTCAGTCTTGAGATCGTCCAATTCTGTCCTGGCTAAAGAGTAAATTGTGAGCACATCTTTTTGTAGCCTCACGTTATTGATCTGTAGCTCTGTGTTATCTGCTCTCTCAAGTTTCAATTGTTCTCGAAGTAGATCACAGTCCCGCCTGGCAATTTTCAGGGCATCTTCAGGGTTGGTCAAGGGATCGTCACTCACTGGTTCCGACTCCACTTCCCTGGGATGGTTAGTTGAGGGTTCCTCACTGTTGGCACCGGACAGACACTTCTTTGGGGTACACGACTTCTGCCTTGGGCCCTCTGGATATTCGGTTACCCGCGGGACGAATTCTCCATTTTCTCTAGGCTGCAGGGCAACTCGGTCCCCCTTTTCCTCCACAGGATCTGCGGACGTGTCTGTTCCTTCCACGGTAAGTGAAGAACTGCTTTTCTTTTTCCGCCTTTTTGATTTGGATGACACCGTCCCTTCAGGGATATTGGGGTCTCCATCTTCATTTGAACTTTTAGCGGCTTCATTATATATGCCAGGCTTTTCTTGCAGTTGCTTTTGCTGACAGAAATATTGGGTGATCTGCTGCTCCCGCTCTGTCTCCTGCTGATCATATTCGTCAAAGGGAGCGGTCTTTTCTGTTCGTGCAGAGTTCAGGCACCCCCACCATTCTTGGGGTGTTTTGTGGGTGTGACTCGGTTTGGGTTCCCCGTAAGAGATGTCTTCCTCTTTATTGGACTGGAAGGGCCACTCTTCCGTGGGGTAGGGTTCATTACAGTAATGCTGCATCTTGTCCTCCATTTTTAGGCTATCAGGTGTAATTTTCTTCCTAACCTCAGGAGGCACTATTGCAGCTGTTGCCACTGTATTTGCTAGAACCCCCAATTGTGGTAGTCCTACAGATAGGCATATTTTGCTTGTAGAGGTCGTAGCTCTCACAGGCATCTCTTTAGACTTTTCTTTCTTGGGAAAATGTATTTATATATATTTTTTCAATATCAGCAGTGCTGTGCATGCATTTTCTCTTATCAGGTATACAAGTTGTGCCGTTACTAGGTAAAAAAGTCTATTTGCTTTACACCATTTTCTTGCTAGGTGCAATCTCCCCGCTTCAGCAACAGAATTTGGTTTTCTGCCTGAGTTCAGTAATTTTCTGTCTCATCTTTGGGTATTATGGCATTCACACTTCGGGTGTCTGTTTTTGCTCCCAAGATATATATAGGCAGACTGTTTTACAGAAAAAAAAACATTCTTTGCAGTGGACTATTTCTTTCATTCCCGGCAGGGTGACTCAACATTCAGCAATTGGTTTTGAAAAACCTTTTCCACAGTTCAGAAATCACTTTTCCCCTATAGGGCAATTTTACACTCAGCATTTGTTTGCTAAAAATTCCCCTGCTTCAGCACAGTCTTGTATCAATTTTCACACTTTTCTGCATATACTCCTTTCACAGCTGGTAGTCCTATGCGGTGTGGCAACCTTTATTTTCAAAATCAGTACCACTCGTGGGTCACCATCTGTATTCACTGCTTCAGCAAAACTTTTGAAAACAACAAACACCTATTCCTTTTTTAAGGGCTGACTCACTTCTTGAACCCTGACTATGGCTGAAAGGAAAAACCCCTATTTCAATGACCATATTACACTTTGTGATAGGCAAAATAAGGTTTAGCTATTTCAGCAGTCTCTTCTGGGTTTTTGTAAGTTTCAGTGCAGTGTGGTTTCAGTGGTGTGTATCCCTTTAATTCCGATCTCTGCTGCATGAGGTTTTTTTTTTTTTCTGTTTCTCAGATTGTTTGTAGGCAAAAAGCATTAAAAAAAATTTCACATAAAAATCTCCAGTCCTTTTTAACTACAAGGACACCTCTTGTCCCACCTCGGACACCAAATGTAGACGGACGTTCACAGAGGGACGCAATTGGAGGCTTTTATAAGGTGAAATTATAATAAGGCTTTATTGTGCCTTTTCCTTTTTATCAGGAAATCATCCAAACACAGGGGGGGGGAACAAAGCTTAATTCACTTGGGAGTATTTCTAGTGAAATCCCATGCAATTCACAACTCCTAGTTAAGCATGTCTCGCAGCCCCAAACACATAGCATGACATAAGCAGATATAAGCAGTCTCTTAATAATGAAAGTCTTATGTGTTCCTTGGAGGGAAAATCTTCTCTGGTTCAGCTCCCTTCCCTCAGGGTGTGTCAGCATTCAGGTTCAGAAGTTTTCCCTGTGTCTTGTAAGCAGCTCTGCTGTTTCTTCTGGCAGGGCTTAAGAATATTGTGAGAGTCAAAGACAATCTCTGCTCTCTCTCCCAAGTTCAGCTAGGAGAGTCACTTCTTGTCTCAAAGGCAGGCTTTTTCTACCACCTCTAACCAGGCAGGTGGTGTTAGTTAATTTGCTACCAGCATTTAACCACCACACTACTGGATCAGAGGCACATTTGTGAACAGGGATAAGTCCCCTGTTACACCGGGGTATGCCTGTACTGCTGTAACGCGAGCTGCCGTTTGCCTATTGGGCGAGGGGAATTAGCGCGTCACTACTACGGCGGTCTGTAGGGCAAAATAAGTGTCGGTACTCGCGAAGCGAACGTACGGACACAGGGGTATGGCGCTATTGAAAAATATGTCCTTACTCGCGAGTGTACTTAAAGTGAGTGTCCTTAAACCCGGGTATGCCTGTATGTGACCCTTACTCTCTGCTTGGGACCATGAAGACAATAACTCCCTCCCCAGAACACTTCTGGGAATGTGCACCAGGTAAAAAAAAAAAAACTAATACAAATATTTACTTTCAAGTCAGATTACTTGTTGAGTGATTGACATGCAGAATAATATACATAACCCATAATATGTCCTTTGAAATGGATGACAGCGAGGAGGAAATGCAGAATAAAAGAAAATAGATCATAACTCAAAGACAATATATGGGACGGGGGTGGTCTACAGGTGACCCTGTCAATATCTGTGGGTTTTTATTTTTTACCTTCAAATACAAATTCTTTCAAATTCTAGAAACAATAGAAGAAACAAAAGCAAATAAGTTAATAAATGAGGGCAAAAAATAAAAAGTATAGAAAAAAAATATTGGAAGCTAAAGTGATTTTTTTTATCACAGACCGCTGGCTCAGCCAATAACTCAGACTTGTGGCCGTTCCTTTTAGCCGGTAAAAATTAATTATTTTTTTTGCGACAATTTGCCTTTCATTTTTCAATCCTCTAAACTGGTAAATCCTCCAGAAGATTTACTTTGAAGAAATATTGATATACTGTACACACATTTTACATGTCTTTGAATCTTTCTGAATACCACCATTGTGTGTATGTTGTGTGTATGTTGTGTGTAGGGGTCAAAGTGGCTTAAAAACAGTAGTGTCAGTGTTATGTAGCAGACTAAGAAACATCCCTATTGCTAATACCCACAACATATATATAAGCATATAAGTTTCACAGAGGAGTGCTACTGAGCATGGCGATATATATTTAAAACCAAAGACATAACATAAAACACAGACAAAGCTCAGTGCACATCCAGAAAAACTTATATACGGTACAGTGCCTAAATATACATGTATAAATAACTAATAAATAAAATGGTCTTTTAGTTTAACATTTTGGCCAAATTGTTGTAAGCCCTCGTCCAACTGCACGGCAGACCACGTTTCAAGGGTCCCTACACTAATATAGATGCTTAATAACCTGTGCATTGCCACTCCTCTGTGAAACTTATATGCTTATATATATGTTGTGGGTATTTTGGGGGTTCAATATGAGCTTGTAGGTGTTCTGTATGTTTTATAATTCTTGTTCAGCTAGTCTTAGCTGATTGGAGGGTGGCAACCTCCTACCTAATTGAAGCTCACTCCCTCCCACATTTAAATGGTTAAAAGCTCACTCCATGGCATCTCCCACTCTCAGGGAACTTACAGTGTGATTGTGACAAATCTATTACAGAGTGCTTTTCCTGGTAATGTACAGGTTAATAAAAGCTTCAATCAGACTTCGAACTTTTGCAACTAATATTGACAGATTTATTATAAATCATTCTTCCTGGCAATGCACAGGTTATTAAGAATTTATATTAGTGTAGGGACCCTTGAAACGTGGTCTGCCGTGCAGTTGGCTCAAGGGCTTACAACAATTTGGCCAAAATGTTAAACTAAAAGACAATTTTATTTATTAGTTATTTATACATGTATATTTAGGCACTGTACCGTATATAAGTTTTTCTGGATGTGCACTGAGCTTTGTCTGTGTTTTATGTTATGTCTTTGGTTTTAAAAAACTAATTAGGGAGACACCTCTAATGTAAAAACAAAATGTGTAAAACACAACCAATTAATAAAGATATGTGAATAGCACAAAGAAATAGAGAGAATATTAGTATGTTCCGTGTATATAAGTATAAACCCACAGTTAACTCTTGCACAATTAGAGAGGTGTGCTAAAAACCTGCATTAGCAGCCAAAGGATGCTCAGTGTATTAAAACTCATTGACAGTGGCATTCAGTTACATTTTTTTAAGCAAAATGTAGAAAGCATTATCTAATTCAGAACTGATATATATTTTAAAAAAACTGTCTTTTAAAATGCTTCTTAACCCTCAAACATATACAGAAGTTTATATAATCCCCATTTGTATGTGAATATATAATGCCATATAAACATAACGAGACCACGTTTATTTATAAAGAAGTTTATCAGATCCAGTCCAGATCATGTTTATTTTTATTTATAAAATATTTTACCAGGAAAGAAATAACATTGAGAGTTACCTCTCGTTTTCGAGTATATCCTGGGCACAAAGTAAAGTTGACAACATTACAAGTTACAGTTACAAACGTACATCTACATAGAGTAGAAAACAACAGAAGTCTTGAAGGAACTTATACAGGCAGCTGATTTGAGGGACTCGGGTAACTTGTTCCAGCAATTGGGGGGGATCCGTACGAGAAAGAAGAGCGGCCAGATTATAAGGAGGTTAATGGAGGCGGATTTAAGAATATAAGTGCTGTGCACAGTCGGGGTGACATGGGGTCCAATACCAGTGTACTGGAGCTTTTTTAACATAATAGCGTGGTCAACACTCAACAGTATCAAAACCCTTAGCAAAATCTAGGAATATTGCACCAGTCAACTGTCCATGTGCCATTCCACACTGGATCTCATTGCACATTTTGATGAGGGTCGTTACTGTGGAGTGATTTGGTCTGAAGCCAGATTGAAATAGACTAAGAAAATTTGACTCCTTATAAAGGTTGCTTAGTTGGGAATGAACGCATTTCCCCATGACTTTGGATCACAGAGGTAGAATAGATATAGGTCTGTAGTTCGAGACAATGTCTTTGTCGCCACTTTTGAAGACAACTCTAGCAGTTTTCCAAGCCTAAGGGATTTGGCTGGAAGACAAAATTGAGTTGATTATGGAGGCAATTGGTTTAGCAATGATGGGGGCAACAAGACGAAGGAAATTAGATTGCAATTAGCCAGGCCCACATTGTTTAGCGTTAGTTTTAGGAGCTTCTGTAAAATCTTCTCTTCAGACACTGGGCCCAGGACAAATGAAAGGCGCAGGAGCCCCCTATTAACTTATCAACATTCCCTCCCACAGCACACTGAGGGTCCCTGGGGGGGGGGGGGAGAGAAGATATTGGCCTTGGAAGAGCGGGGGGAGGGGGAGAGATGTGGGCCGAGGGAGTAGGGGAGGGGGAAGGAGATAAGGACCTGGAAGGAGTAGTTATGGTTTCTGGGGGGATGAGTAAGGAGCCTGGAGGGGGCAGTTATGCACCTGGGGAAGGGCAATTGTGGACCACGGGAAGGGCAATTGTGGACCGGGGGGGGGGGGGAAATTGGGGATCTAAGGGGGGGCAGTTATGGACCCGGGGGTGGGAAGCAATTATGGATCCAGGGAAGGGAATCAGTTATGAACCTGGGTCAGCAGTTATGGACCTAGAAGGGAACAATAGTGGACTGGGGGGGAGCAATTATGGACCTGGGGAGGGAGAAATTCTGGGCCTGGGAGGGAGCAATTCTGGACTTGGGGGGGCGGGAGCAATTCTGTATCTGGGGGGGAGCAATTCTGGACCTGGGGGGAAGCAATTCTGGAACTGGGGGGGGGGGGGGTGAGGGAGCAATTCTGGACCTTGGGGGAACAATTCTGGACCTTTTTTGGGGGGGAGTAATTCTGGATCTGGGGTGGGGGGGGAATAATTCTGGATCTGGGGTAGGTGGGGGAGAAATTCTGGATCTGGGGGGGAAGCAATTCTGGACCCGTGGAGTGAATTATGGATGTGGGGGCTAGATATTTACATGGGATGGGTCGGGTAGTTATGCACTGTGAAGGTGGGGTAGTAATGGACCTTGGGTGGGGGTGGGGTAGTTATGGGCCTTGGACAGGCGTGAGGTAGTTATGGACCTGGTGGGGGAGGTAGTTATGGACCCGAGGGGGAGGGAGGAAATGGACATATGGGCCTTGGGATATAGGTAAGGACCCGGGGGACAAAGACTTTCAAACAGAAGGGGGGGTTGCAAAGTGTGCCTACCTGCTGCGTTGGAGGATTAAGGGGGCCCGCACAGGTGCCTCCCTTCCACCAGCCTCCGGCATGCTTCCTCTGACAGGCATCGCAGCAAGGCCCCTCTGGGACAGGCACCTCTACTAGTACCGTCCAGCAGGCCCCTTCTGCTCTGACAGGCACTTCTGGCACTACGTTGCTGGCAGTGGCACCAGGCCCCTTGACTCCCTGGGCCCAAGACAGAAGTCCAGATTAGGGTCATGTTTGCCTTTTGATAATAAGGAAGTAGCCCACTCCACAAAGTATTAATTGAATGTGCTGGCAATGGACACATACTGGACACATGATATAAAGCTTAGCCCCCTGCAGACGCACTTACTAGAATTCCCTCCTGCTGTCTCTGTACGTTCTCCCTACCTACCAATTAGACTGTAAGCTCCTCGGAGCAGGGACTCCTCTTCCTTAATGTTACTTTTATGTCTGAAGCACTTATTCCCATGATCTGTTATTTATATTATCTGTTATTTATTTGATTACCACGTGTATTACTACTGTGAATCGCTATGTACATGGATGGCACAATACAATACAATGGCTCAATGATCAGACAAAATTACATCATAATGTTTGATAATGAAAGGTTCTTGATAGCTACCGGGCTCAAAAATATTATTGATGACCTTCCAGAATTGAGCAGGTTTTGAAAAAAATTGTCTGAGTAGTAGTGGGATTTTGCAAGTGTAGTTTGACTTGTGCATGTATTCTGCAGGGCTCTATAATTTTCGAGACTTGTGTGTAGAGCCAGTCAATTTCTATCTATTCTACAAGGCATCGCTAAAGAGGTAAAGCTCAATTTGATTGGATGTAACCCAGGAAAGATGGGCCACACAGGCTCTAACTCTGCACAATGTAGAATGGATATCACAGATTTTTAGGAACTCTGACAGGAAATAGTTCAGAAAAAAAACAGGGTCTGGTATCAAATGAAGTCTGAACCAAGCGCAGTTGGTAAGGTCAACAAGAAATAGTCGAAGGTTCACATTTCTAAATGTTTTAGTGACCGGAACTTTAGGGCTAGAGTTTAATAGTTTGATTTAACTATTACATGACATAAGCTATGTTTTTTGTAATATGTGTGTTACAATATAACACTAGCAACAAAAACTCTCCTTTCCTGAATAATCCTAATTAGGTGCTATCATACAATTTCCACAATTACACTTTGCACAGTTAATCCATTATATATTTTTGGTATTCAGTTTTCATATCAATTATATAATGTTACTCTACTCTCTATACACTGAAGCTTTGCAATCTCATTTTTGACATTGCCTAATCGTAATGCCTATTTCTACCAGATCTACAGTATGAGGCTTGAAAACACTTTGAAATATTTTATTATTTATGAATCTAGAAGTATGTAATTCACTGTGAATTATTTAAATACGGCTACCTACACTTTTTTATAAAAAAAGGAAAGAGGATGCTGAAACCCTGTAAATATATACACCAATTTCCCTTACTGTATATCATTAGGGTGTGCTAGCTACGCTACAAAATCAATATATAAAAGGGAAAAAGAACACAGCCTGATTTGCTGCATTCACAATGGGCAAACAACATAAAGAACATAGAATGGAAAGAATGAAAAGAACAATTTCATATATCTAAAAATTCATTATATATATATATATATATATATATATATATATATATATATATATATATATATATATATATATATATATATATATATATATATACACAGACCTGTCTAAGACATGCAAATGAACATACAGGAATATATATATATATATATATATATATATATATATATATATATATCCATGGCTAGTCCAGACTATCTTTCTGCCCTCCTGTCATGCAACTCCTACCCCTTACCCTAAAACCCCTTAACCTAAGCCCCTTTCCCATAAACCTCTTACCCCAACCGCTAAATTAACCCTTAAATGAACTTACCTTTTAAAAGCAACTGGCAGCAGAGGGTCCAGTTGCGGAGCGGCTGCAGCAGAGAGTCCAGTGGCAGAGTGGCTGCAGTAGAGGGTCCAGTGGCAGAGCGGCTGCAGCAGAGGGTCCAGTGGTGACTGTGACTATGCACGCAATGTCTTGTATATAATGTATACCCTGCTCATTTATGTAACTGTACTTGTAAACATGTATTTGTCATCATAACTTTATGCCCAGGACATACTTGAAAACGAGAGGAAACTCTCAATGTATTACTTCCTGGTAAAATATTTTATAAATAATAATAATAATAAGTGGTGGAGTGGCTGCAGCAGAAGGTCCAGTGGCAGAGCGGGCTACAGTGGAGGGTCCAGTAATGGAGCGGCTGCAGCGGAGGGTCCAGTGGCGGAGTTGCTGCAGCGGAGGGTCCAGTAATGGAGCGGCTGCAGCGTAGGGTCCACTGGCGGAGCGGCTGCAGCGGAGGAAAGAAGATTTCACCAGCAACAAAGGAAAGGGTTCTTTACAGTAAGGATAGTTAAAATGTGGAATTCATAAGTTAGACAATATTAGAGAAATGCTGCACACCTCAGAGTAGAAAAAATAGTAATACAGTTACCGGTGCTCCAGTGTTTGCACGAAAGCCTGCGATCAGTCCTGGACAGATGAAGAAAGGAACATAGGGCACAACGGATTTAGCAAATTCAAACTCATTTATTGAGCCAACACAACGTTTCGACCATAATGGTCTTTTTCAAGTGACAATTGTCACTTGAAAAAGACCATTATGGTTGAAAAGCTGTGTTGGCTCAATAAATGAGTTTGAATTTGCTAAATCTGTTGAATTCATAAGTTACCCATGGAGACTGTGATGGCAGATACAATAGATATCTTAAAAAAAAAGGTTGGACATCTTTTTAGAAAGGAAAGGTATACAGGGATATACCAAATAAGTAAACATGGGAAGGATGTTGATCCAGGGAGAAATCTGATTGCCAATATAATCCCCTTATGAGACATTGTCACGGGGGGGGGGGGGGGGCAGTACTTTTTACCCCGTTCCTTCCGGGATCAATTCACTAGGCAGAACAAGATAGTGGAATAAAATGAGGTTTATTCTGGTAAGACCAGCAGACACACAATGATACACAAAATACAGGAAATACACACATAACTGGGGGTTTGGGGGGAGTCTCTAGCCTGAACTAGGTGCAAGGCGTCTGCTTCAGAAGGCTTACCCTGTCGACTCCACGTCCAGGAACTCCACTGTACCCTTTTCGGGAACAGTACCTGGCTATAACTGCTAACCGCGAGCAAGGCAAAAGCTGGAACTTGGCCACATTCTGAGAACTTGTCCTCAGCTAGGCAGGCTTCTCTTAAGCAACCCCGTGCAGAGTGCTTTGCTATTCGGAGCAAAGCACTTTTGAAAAGCCTGCCAACGCTTCACCGGACTAAGCTCAAGATCGTCTGGTTCTCTGATCGGCCAGTCCCCTTACATAGACCTCGCTGTTCTATGTTCAACATGGAGAAGGGGCTGGCGACCAATCAGAGAACGGATCGTAGCTGTACCAGCCAATCAGAACTGGGGGATCATCTGACTGTACGCTTCAGAGGAGGGGGCGTGTCAAAGAGAATCAGGATGCCGGCAAGCGGGAAAGTCGAACTGGTCAATGAGAACCGTGCCTACCAGCAACGGGTTCCCTTTGCCAGCACTATACCTCCCGCTGGGTAGGCTCCACCGAGTCTGTGAGAACAAAGAGTCTCCCCTGCGGGAAGCCTTTGTCTCCAGACCCTGTACTCCGCCCTTTCCCGCTCCCCAAACGTTCTGACACCTCTCGACTTCCCTTCTCCTCTTTGATCCCTCATCTCTATGCAGACATCCTGGCTACTTATCGGAATAACAGGAAAGTCTGTATAGAGATGAATACACATTTTAAAAGTACATCTTTTTTTACTCTAACCTGGGCTCGGGATTGCAACTGCTACACTAAACATTACGGGCTGAAAATGCAATATTCTAAAGGGAAGATATTAGGGCTACAATATGCCAATGTGTACCCACAGACCAGACGCGGTCTGTGGGTAAACTGGGGGGACAACTGATAACTTTGCCCCCCGACCTTGTACATATGTTTTAAGCACATTTCCACCCAATTATCCAAGCAAACTTCCACTCTAGAAATCCCAGGTTTATGGTACAAGAGTAAATGTTTTTATGCACACAGTGTCCCCGGCTTATGGTGCTTCTAAGCTACCGGGGACCCATGGTTTTCAGGGGTAACCCGTCGGGCTTCACCTTTATTATGAAGACTGGCTACCCCTACCGTCACAGACATGATAATGTATCACTAGGGTTTTTTGTTTGCCTTCCTCTGGATCAAAATACTGTAAATATGAATATAGGATAAGTATCTGTCATCTAAAGTATAAGCATAAGTAGAACTTTATGGACATACAGTAATGTCTTTTTCAACCTCATCTATTATGTAACTATGTGCATCTGATCTCTTCTCAGTGACTATTTCTGGCCTAAACTTATAAAGCTAGTAACAGCCTTTCCCCAATAACCCTCCCTCCCCCCCCCCGGGCCCCAATCCTACTGTTATTTTCTGTTTCTTATATATTTTGAAAAAGGAGACCACTGCAATGTTCTAAAGTGGTCTGCTTAATCAAACATGGGGCCTACCTTGTCTTCAAAAAGCCTTCAAATGTTGGTAACCCAGGATAGAACAAGATAGCTGCCGTGAATGCACTACTTCCTAAGCACTAACTGTACTGCATAATGCAAATAGTTCACACACTGCAAACCTGACTTAGACTTTTAAAAGCCGCACAGCCTTCTGTGCTATTAAAACATTATGAAACAAAATATTTTTCCCCATATTTTTTCTAAGTCCCAAAGTAGAATGAAAAAACGCACATCCCTATGCCCATTTACCTTTCTGGTATCTGCTGAAGCAGGGAGTCGTAGCGGTGAGTCGCGCAAGCGATTTTAAAGGGAGATTTTGCCGGAGCAATGTGTTTCAATGTATTCGAGAATCCGACCTGATTCCCGGGTACATTTTTGGGGTATCCAGCAACTCTGGAACCCCGCTGCCTAGACACATTCTGGCAAAACTTTCTCCGTAAAACCCTTGAAACTCATAGCCTAGCAATCTGTTTGCTGGCACACCTGGAAAGGTAAAACACAGAAAAATTATTGTTGCATAATTACATATATTGTAGATACAATAAGCAGGTTCAAGAGCTGACACTCTAAACCCCCAAATATGGATCAGAGGTAACCAGCCGGGCATAATACCTTTATTGATGGCCTGGTTACCCCTTCACCATCACAACCACGTACACTGATGCTACGCACTCACAGCGGATTGTGGCTAAACGCGACTCGGTGCACTACACCCATTGAAACTGCACCACAAGCAAGTAAACTGCTTTGCCTGGTATATATCCCCCAGCCACCCCTTGCAGCCCTAGTGTTTTTTTAACCTTTTGGTTACAAACCCTATAATTATATTGTGAGATTGAGGAGCCCCAACCATCTCTATTAGCATGTCAGTGATCAGATGCATTGTAAGGAACCCCAACCCTCTCTAATAGTGTGTCTGGGATCACATGCATTGTAAGGAACCCCAAACCTCTCTAATAGCGCGTCTGATATTAGATTCATTGTAAGCAACCCCAATCCTTAAATAGCATGTCAGATCAGAACCATTGTTAATTCTTCAATATTTGGTACTACTTTCAAATGAGCTGAAAATTGTAGGGAACCCCTTAGGGATGCCTGGAGAACCCAAGGGCATCCTAGGAACCCTTATTGAAAAATACTGCACCCTGTGAGACTGCACCGTAAGGAGTTAAACTGCTTTTGCCGGGTATATATTCCCCAAACAGTCTTATACAGAACCTTCACTACCAATAACCTGTGCCACATCAGCATTGTGCACGCCTATTACTGTGCCAATAATGGACATTACATTACCTATTAAATTAGTCCATTAATCAGAACCAACAATGCACCGTTGCTCTGATATTATACAAGCCCTTCTGGATGTATTACATAATATCAAGCAACCTCTTGGTCCTGTATGTAGCCCGATATACAGGCTGCAGGGTTACTCATCTTTTACAGATTTGTGTTACCTCATAGCACTTGCACACAAGCTGACATCAGCTTGTAGAGACAGATACGTATATATATCTCTTGGAATGTACTTTTATAGATCACTTTAGATATATTCCGGCACAGTATCCTGTGTCCCCACACTTTTATATTCGTTGACACACTGAAGATATTTTTATGTCCTATTCATACGGCTCAAAAAGTCATTACTAGGGGACTTTTCTCATTTGTATCCATGGTACTGCACCGACACACTTTATTCGAGCAAATACCCAGTATGTACCTGGCAGATACCTGGAATGCGCCGCTCCTCACCTCTGACAAGCCCCGTTGCGTTTGCCTTCCCAGCCTGGGTTCATGCCTGGCTGACGGGCGGCTGATCTGTTAAATGATAATGATTAGGATTTAATAGGCTGCAATGCTTCGCGTGTCTACCAGATGGCATAAATTCATGAATTGTAATGCAGTATATATATATATATATATATACTGTGCAGTATTGCAGCCAGCGGGAATAAAATGCTTCAATCCCTGCCTGGAAAATAACCCAATGCACTCGGGCAGAAAACAGTCACAAACCTCAATACACCCGGGTATACCCGAATTCGTGGGACTAGCCGAGCTCGAATAAAGTGTGTCGCCAGTGTACACTGATGCTGGGATTACCTATGGCTCGTGTGCACTGGTAACTATAACAAATGTGTAGGGCTACTAAGCACTCCATTCTATCTCAACTAGAGATCACTGCTACTGTTGGGTAACTGAGTGCACACTGTAGGGGTCTCCCTATCCCTTCCTCCACCTCCGGAGATCTCCCTGGTTAGGATTCGGTTTGCTAGCACTACCTATATTGCATAATGCAAATAGTTACGAATTGCACCTTTACATCGTAAAACACACTTTTATAAATGTATTCTATCCATACCCCATATTGGCACCAACCCTGGTATTTTTTCTCTATTTCCGAGAGAACCAAGTGTTCCAGAACCAGAGAAGTGGTCTGAGGATTCACAGAGAAGATGTAATCTCCATACGCGCAGTCACTCACACATGGCTGTGTGAGTGTCAACATTATTATTATATCCATAATCCATTCCCCATCCGCACGTTCTCATCCTTCCCTCCCCATCATTTCCTTCCCCCCGTCTATCAAGACCTTAAATTGATTCAAGCTTGATTATAATTTATTCATTTTCTTCTCATTCTTTGCCTTTTGCCCTTACCGTATTTTGTCCATCCACTTTATAAATGGTGACTGAGATGACTAGCTGCTGCATTGCTGTCTGATTTCACTAGTATTGCAATTCCCACATGCATTAAGAACTAAGACTGGATCTTTAATGTACAGTAGGTACCGTTGAACAGTCCATATATTAAAAAGGAAATAGCAAAAGATATTGCCTTTTAAATTCCTTTGCTCCATTCGCCACCTCCATAAAGTGACCATTGCCCCATCCACTACGTGGGCATTGCCCCATCCATAATGTGACCATTGCCCCATGCATAATGTGACCATTGCCCCATCCATTACGTGGTCATTGCCCCATCCATTATGTGGTCATTGCCCCATCCATTATGTGGTCATTGCCCCATCCATTACGTGGTAATTGCCCCATCCATTACGTGACCATTGCCCCATCCATTACGTGGTCATTGCCCCATCCATTACGTGACCATTGCCCCATCCATTACATGATCATTGCCCCATCCATTACATGGTCATTGCCCCATCCATTACGTGGTCATTGCCCCATCCATTACGTGGTCATTGCCCCATTCATAATGTGACCATTGCCCCATCCATAATGTGACCATTGCCCCATCCATTACGTGGTCATTGCCCCATCCATTACATGGTCATTGCCCCATCCATTATGTGGTCATTGCCCCATCCATTATGTGGTCATTGCCCCATCCATTACGTGGTAATTGCCCCATCCATCATGTGACCATTGCCCCATCCATTACGTGGTCATTGCCCCATCCATCATGTGACCATTGCCCCATCCATTACGTGGTCATTGCCCCATCCATTACGTGGTCATTGCCCCATCCATAATGTGACCATTGCCCCATCCATTACGTGGTCATTGACCCATCAATTAAGTGACCATTGCCCTATCCATAATGTGACCATTGCCCAATCCATTACCCGATCATTACCCAATCTATTACCTGATCAGGTAAGGTTTGAGGGAACCAGTCCCAGAATCAGGGCTCAATTACACCATAACATCAGTGTAATAATGTTCACTTGGGAATCACCCATTGGGAATCAGCTATAATCAGAGCTATGTGAGACTTACTTGAAACCTGTTTGTCTAAACTCCAGTCAGAAAAAACAATGCATAGGTGTCTATGGGGTGGTGACAGACCTATATATATACAATAATGGACATGCCTACCCTCCCCATAAAACAGCCTGCAAAACTAACATGACCATATGGAGTGAACAGGTAAGTACTCACAATACAGCAGCTTATCCCTGGGTGATGCGTGCCTCACGTCAGCAAGGTAGGTTGAATGGATGTCCCAAAAGGTCCAAAACGGAGCACAGCAGCTACTGGACCTTTTGGGACATCTATTACCTGATCAGTACCGGATCATTGCCCAATCTATTACCTGATCAGTACCTGATCATTGCCCAATGTATTACCTGATCAGTACCGGATCATTGTCCAATCTATTACCTGATCAGTACCTGATCATTGCCCAATCTATTACCTGATCAGTACCGGATCATTGCTCAATCTATTACCTGATCAGTACCTGATCATTGCCCAATCTATTACCTGATCAATACCGGATCATTGCCCAATCTATTACCTGATCAGTACCTGATCATTGCCCAGCCCAATCTATTACCTGATCAGTACCGGATCATTGCCCAATCAGTACTTGATCATTGCCCCCTGTAGTACTGAAGTGGCTTCAAAAAAACATTTCTGGTGCCTCCCAGCACTGTGGGGGTTAAGTTGCGTCTGTGCTGCCTGCTCATCTCTCTGTATCCCTTCATTACCACCGTGTCCTCACTAATGATACGCAACGGATGCAGGATGCACGTCGCACATGGCAAATGAAACATATTTATTACAAATATGAAATGTTTAATGATATTAGTGCTAACAGGTACATTTGTATTTTGCAATTACATAACCAGCATTGGCATTGCCATTCGTGTGCGCTCTTGCCTAGTGAATAACACACCAGGGCACGTTTAACTCCTTGGTTGCCAAAGGAACCTGAAGTGAACCTGAAATGAACAGGTCTGTCTGGCAAGGGGTTAAAAATAGATGTAGGTCACAGTAAAAAAAAAAAAAAAAAAATGGGGCCACACACCCTCTTTTCTCGTCAAGAGCTGCTACTGCCCAGCAGTGTGTAGGCCCCACTATTTAATTCAACTACATTAATACTGTATACATATCTTATACATTATGGCGCTTATTGTAGTAGCTCCAAAGTGGTATTTGCCAAACCGCATGGTCTGGCGCGCTCACAAGAAGCGGAATGTGAGAAAAAACTGTATTCTCTATTACAAGCCGCTTCTTATAATAAAAAAAAGGTGACAACCCATATGATTTAACAGCCAATCCGCCTGGATTGCACTTGCTTTAGAAGCGGAATGACAAGAGGTGGTGTCAGCTCCATCCTCAGTCTGATTTATGGGTTTTGCTCTCTCAGCCAAACCCCATATTTCAAGCTCTGAATGTAACTTGCAATATCAATCTCGCCAACCTTTAGGTGGGGTTAAAAAAAAAATAGCTAGTTTTTAGAAGCGGTTTATATAACGGAGCCGCGAGAATAGAGTGGTGGGCAAAAAAATTTGAGTTTCAGCCTTTCTTGATAAACCAAATCAATCAAAGCAAGAGTGAAACCGCTTCTAAAAAAAGCGGTTTGGACATGCGATAAGGACTTACAGAATAGCAAAGCGTGCCAATCCGCTTCTAAAGTGCACTTTTGAAGCCGTTTGTCACACTTCGGAGGTACTAGAAGAGGCTCCCATGTCTCATGGCTCAATGATACATTTGGCAAGTAAAGGTTAACATGCGTGAAGTATAGAAACCTATTGATTTCTTGGCGAGATCTGCGTAGTTTGCATTGGGCAGTGACAGGAATTATTAAAGATGTATTCAGTCTTGTACTGAGATTTGAATAAAAACAGGATGCATTGATCTTCGTTCTCTCTTGGTATTACATGCAATAAACTATTTTGGGGTAAAATGCTTAGTTGTAAATGGCAAACATTGCATCATGTTACCTCTTCCTCAGCAAACCACTTTCCGTGCCCTCTCACTTGCATTACAAGGCAATCATCTTGAAATTATATATATATATATATATATATATTCTAAAGTCTACAGCTACAGTATAAGCTGGAATCACTTTGGCCAATAAAACTCTACATTAGGAATGTGGGCTACAACAGCCTTTTCTATGCCATAGGGCGTTACACCTATAGAAAGAATAATGCCTTGAGCTCCCAGTCATCAGTTGTGTTGTGTAAAGCTGTTAAAAAAAACCGATGCTGGTTATTTTTAAACCATTGAGTGACTGATGGGCCGGCGGTGCTCTCGAAACAATGCATCGCTGACCTTTCTACACTCAAGGGCAACAGATACATAGCATTGATCAAGCTGCGCCAGAAAAAAAAACTTATTTGAATTGTTAAGGCAATTAAAGCTTTAACGCATTGCAATTTTATTTATACATTATTTCATTTAATTTTGTGCTTCAGTTGCAAGAAACTTGTGAAGCGACTTTTCTGGAAGATGTATGCCACTTCAGACTTGAGTTTTAGAAGAGCAAGGAAAAAGTTAAATATGTCAGATCGGAGCAGAATTTGATACATCTCCTTGTATGCTGGTCGCACTCCTCACCAACACAACATGTTTGACAAATAAATAAAATTCGCTATTAGTGAGGTGCAGCATTACATAATGTAACCATGACTTAGGCTGCGCTTATAGTGCCGGTGACAGCGACGCAACGTCGCGTCAAAACAAATGCATTTCCGCCGCCACGTGCGCTTATAGTAAGCGCGACAGAGCGTGGTCGCGATCGCTGGAAGTCATCTCAATTTGATTTTTCCAGCGACCACAGCCTGACATCACCGTCGCGTCACTGTCGCTGTCGCCGTCACTATAAGCACGGCCTAAGATTAATATGTGAGCCTGCTGAAATGCATGGACCTCAATAATTATATTACGTGTAACACAGTTTCCCACCCCCCTCTCTGGAAGATGTTCTACTGGTTATCTTTTGGTGATCTTGATGTTCAACTCAGGGTGTCAGCGCCTCCAGCTTCAGTGGGCTCCAGTATTCTCAGAGACAGCCCCCACCAAAGCTGACTTCTTTCACACCCCTGACCAACAGACTGTAAACTCAGGCAGGGCTATATGAAAAGGGGTGCTTTATTCATACAGTCACTGCAGATGGTATACAGCGGATGCAGATTGATGACAGAGGGTCCCAGGCCTCTGGATGGGGCTGGGCTCTCTGTAGTTTTGAGGCCTCTGATCTCTCTGGCTCAGTCAGCCCAGGATTTTACACTTAATTAAAAGTTAGTTTTTATCCTACTTTCACTATACAATTAGTTGACTGAGTGCAGCATTCAGTGCTTTCTTCTGCAGTTACCTCCAATAATTAGTTGCAAGAATATGGGCGGCCATTTTGTGTGCTTTGTTATATGGCAGGCAGCGACTTTTGGCTTTCCAAGTTTGTAAAACATGTTGTGAGATATATATATATATATATATATATATATATATATATATATATATATATATATATATATATATATATATATATATATATATACTGTATATATATATATATATATATATATATACACACATTCTTATGTTTTGGCCATTTTAAGTGGCCCATAAAAAAATATATACACTCTATAGCAGCACATTTCTGCAGAATAAAAAAAAACTTCTGGAGAATTCCCAGTGAAACAAGTGACCAAGATGACAAAGGAAGTGAAAATAACTTGTAAATGACTCACTTTGTGTCAAACACAACACAGATAAACATCTTGAACAACGACACTGGTCCATTTTCCCCATACAGCCCATTATATAACGGACAACAACATTTTCTACTTTCACACTGGTTGAACCAAACAGCCACTACAGGCGAAGTCTTGTGAGGATGACCTTGAAATGGTCGGTGAGATAAGAAGACAGCCGATTGTGAGATACTTTTCTATTACCCTACTGAAAAATAAAGACCTGGTGCACAATAGCTTCAAAAATGTACCAGGGCACAAATCTTCCCAGGGTATTCAAGGAGATAAACACAGGAAAAAAACACTAATAGTGAAATACAGCTCAACCCCGTTACAACGCGAATCCGCTTATACCGCGATGCAAGCGTGGCTCCCAATTTACGTATTTATGAATACTTTACAACACGATTATTGGTATCTTAAATACTTTATTTTACAACGCATACAATTGTACATTATTTCTAACGTGATCCGCTTATAGCGTGATGTGATTCTTTGGACCCCAAGCACAGCGTTATAAGGGGGTTGAGCTGTATGGTTTTTTTTTTGTTTTTTTTAAATGGAGGTGAAAGTTTCCAAAGAAAAGCAGCTGATACACTCACAAGTGTAGAACATTCTCAAGCCCTTCAAAGATAATACTTGGTTGTTGAAAAGATGTGTGTAGTTGCGCATGTCTTCCAGGATTACCTCAAAGACGCAAGAGAAAAGGACATAGTGCGAAACATATTTTACTATAAGGCAGGGGTGCGCAAACGGGGGGGGGGAGGGGGCGCAACACATTGGAAGGGATACGCCGTGCTTGGAGAGGCCCGGCGCTTTTCCCCACAACTTTTAAATTGATAGCCGGGGGAGAGCACGGGGTCTCTGTAATTGCATCTTACCTGCTCTCCGACTTCTCTCTTACCACGTCACGACATCACAGAAAGAGATGCAGGAGAGCAGGGGGGAGAGCAGGGGAGGGGGAGGAGGGAGTATGACTCAAAACGTATGCGCACCCCATCTAGAAGGTATAAGAAATACTCACAAACATGTGTGGGTATCAGGCAGACAGGACACGCATGAGTCCAAATGAACATTGGCTGATGGAATTCGTGTCGGCTTGATAGCGTCCTCAGCCTTCTCCAGCTCAGACCAGGGCCATCTTAACAGCATTATAGGCCCCCGGGCAAAGCAGTGCACTGGGCCCGGCCTACACAACCACTCGCAGGAATAAGAATGTTAGCCGTTAATTGCCTCCCGCGAATCCGGTACAATATTCTGCTTCCATAACATTGCAGGCAATAAAAACGGCAACATTTCTCTGGCGAATGCAGACATGCCAACTCTCCGCTACAAGTCGTCATTTTTCTCCTTCTACCAAGTTAGCGGGAGATTTCAATGTTGAGGCGGGTGATGGGAAAATTAGTTTTCAATTCTGGTCTGTGCATGGATTAGCATAAGGGCCCCTATGCTCGTGGGGCCCCCGGGCAACTGCCCAGCGTGCCCATGCGTTAAGACGGCACTGGCTCAGACCCCCCCCCCCCACACACACTCCCATCCTGTTTCTGCAGACCTCAGCAGGGGTAGAAGTGTCAGCGCCGGTGGCCAGCAGTGTTATGCCACATTTGATGAGGCCGGATAGAGGGAGCATAATACTGACGCTGCAGTAGATAAGGGAACTTAACCTATACAGATTATCTAACAAGAGGTATCAATATCTGCAACGTGGATAGGCATTTTGCTCTATTTGTTTTTAGTGGCAGGTTTAAATTTCCTGTTTCTTAAATTTGATGCCGTGGCAGAAAGACAGTTTGTATAATATATGCTTAATGCAACTCCACCCCCACCCCCTCCTCCCCGAAACATTGGAAGTAGTACCCATAAAGTGCCAGAGGACCAGCAGAGAAGGGGTTAACTGGGACCACTTTACCCACATCCTGATCACAGCCCCTATTTATCTTCTGCTGCCTGAATTATAGATATACATTTGTGCCATTAGCCATGTGCACACAGGTGGAAGTAAGACATAGTAAAATGTTGGGAAGATCATTATCCAGTCATTATCTTACTGCAAATGGGAGAGGATTACTGCTATAATAAAGCAATCAAAATAAAGGTCCTGCTTCGTGTGCCATGACAATCATGCCTTGTTTACAGATTGCACCATGCATAATTCAGCTGTGGTATCAACAGTTAGATCACTGATAATTGGTTATGAGCACTAGTACTGAGTCAAAGCACTCACCCAAGTAACATATTCTGTGGCGCATTTCATTCTTTGCCTTTATAATTCATTTAGTATATTTCAAACTTACGCTGAGAAGCCAGGCAACAAAATAGCAAATATTAGGAAACATTTCCACGAAAACATATTTGTTATGAAGCATATTTATTACAGCAACAGGGTGTGCGATACAAAGGATTTTTGAGCAAATAACCCGAAGGGGTGTGGGTTGAAAGAGCGTCTTTAATTACCCCCCACAAATATTACTTTACATCAATATTTCTCCCATGTAAATAGTGGTGACAAATTCCCAACAAAGGTACAGATGTAACAGACACTATTCCTCCATTAATGAGAAATAACACACCAAATTTCCCACGTGTTATCTCAACCATTGTTTTCAGTAGCACCACTGTTAAATAATGCGCCAGGGTTAACGCAATGTATCACATTAACGGGAGCCGTAACAACTGCTACCTTTGTATGCGATGACGATGAGGAGGAAAAGGGACATTTTATAGTGATTTTATTTTTTAAATGTCATTTGTGTGTAAGTGGACAGGAACAGTCGCATAGTGCTTTTAAATTCAAAAGTAGAATAGACTGAATAATTCCTCTATAGACATGCCCCAGCTACAGACAGAACTCTCATGTTGAAACCTTATAAGAGGGGAGACATTCTGTTATTCAAGGAGCCCGTAATCTCTCATTTGCTGTGAATCAAGGAAATTCACTTTTACTGTGGTAACAAATACACATTAACCAGATGGAAAAAAGAAATTATTCTTCATCCTTCACAATCCATTTTCATGTTCATCTTTCCAGACTCTTTATTGAGAGTAAGGCAACTAATGCTGCCCAGGAGACAGTGACTGCCCCATGTGTATTCTGCTCTCTCTCCTTGTTATCTCACCATTCACTGCCAGACTGGCTGGTGAGAAGCCACTGCAGAAAACCTCTGGTTGCACAGGGGTAAAAGCTACAGTACATTCCAGTTTACTGTCTTCTTTGGGGGTGTCAAACTCAATGCTGTTTTGGGGCACGGATTTTCCCCTACCTTTACTTTAGGAAATAAACCCCAATAGTATGTCTAATAAAATATTTCCTGATCCTCGGTCTCATCCTTTGATTTGTATTTAAGAAGACAAAATGTTGTGGCTCACACAGATATTACGATGGTTTATGACAGCTGCAAATCTGGGGCAGAAGCACTAGTTTTACCATACAGTAGGAAAAACGACGTTTTCATCGCAATCCTGGACTGTGCTATATATGGTGCTGCATTTTTGGCACTCGTTCTACGCCAGTTCTGCAGCCAGGAGACCCCATAAACTCCCAGCACACCTGTTACAGGAAACGTAATAAACTTTGCTATTTGTGCCATTTCTTATTTGCAAGTATGTCTGAAGCATTTTTGTTTATCTTTGTAAAGAAGACTGAGCCATGTGTCTGGCAACGAAACCTAAGTTGGCCTACCTCAAAAGATCTTTACTCTAAATAGTTTAACAGCTGTGAACGTAATTTCTTATCCGATTTAGGATGTCGGTGAATATTTTTATTCACTCATACCGAGTCCCGTGTCCCCACTTGGCAAAATGTCTCGATTCCCACAGAAAACAATTGTGGTCTCTGTAATACAACATCATTGCTCAGTATCTATTTCTGGGAGGAAGAATGACATTCCGAGAACTCATTCATAAGGCACAGGACACACTGTGCTGCATCTTACCCACCGATCTTGAAAGGATGCAATATACAGCAGTCATCTTAGCCCATATTAGCCTGCTGTATGATCCAGCTTGTTATTGCACATTTTGGTTTTTTTTTAAATCATCTTCTGAATGTAGGGACTTTCCCAGGATATTTTTATATGAAACCAGCAGTTATTCACAAGACCCTATGATTTCCGACTCGCTAGATTGCATCATTAATTGGTGAAATGAAACATTATGCCATTTTTTTCACATATAGATTGTATTGTTTTATCCTGCCCTTTGATTTCATATTGATTGAGCTCTTGGAAATGGTATAATCCAATTCAGTTATTGTTCAGTGGAGTAATAAATGGAAGATCCCACAGATGTAGCCAGGGTTATTGCAGCGGGTCATAATGCTAAATATCTCTGATTTCCCATGGGATTCAATGGCAGTGATCACCCATTCTAAAGCACCAGCAGGGACAATAACCCCTGCAACATCTGTATATAATTACAAACATGTCCTAGCGTCCTACTATGGTAACTGATATCTGTGTTTCTTCCCAGCAACGTATTGCTTCACATTACTGAGAAAACCCCCTCAGCAAAAGCAGGATCTCTTTTAATTAAAAAAAAAAAAATAATAATAATATTAATTAAATAAATCAAAAGATCACCCAGAATCCAAACATGAAGTACATCGATATTAATTAAATAAATCAAAAGATCACCCAGAATCCAAACATGAAGTACATCGATTGTACTGTGCAAGTCGGATGAAATATATGCTCAGTCTATGCATACGAACCGCTTTATGGATATGTATACAAGGTGTGTGTATGTGTATGTGTATGTGTACAGTATGTGTATGTGTATGTGTATGTGTATGTGTATATATATATATATGTAACGGTATTTGTGGCCCGGCCTGACCCACCCAATCTCACATTGGCCCCTGTGGTCTAACCGGTCCCCATTACAGTGTGGTAGTGTCTGGTGGTGCACCTGTTGGCAACAGGACTCCTGAGTCTCCCGCATGATGGTGTATGGGGAGGACCCGTCCAGACAGGCAGCTGAGGTAGTGTGCTGAGTCTCACCTAGTTCCAGTGCAGCGCCTCCACCTCATCAGGGTCCCTGCGTCCGCAAGGGGATGATCCTGTTGAGGAACTCCTCCGTGGTGCTCCTCTCTGTACATTCACTCCACACATGTACACGAGAAGGTTTGTGAATGAGAACATCTTTATTGGTTGATGTGGGCTAGCTGCCCCTCGCAGTATATTCTTAGCCACTCATTCTGTAGTCAGTGCCTCCCTTTAAAAGGTGTATCTCTCCTTAGATAGGGATTCCCTATCCCCGCAGGGATCACTGCCCTGTGCCAGGTCCCTGGACACAGTCTCCTCTATGGTTACTATAACATAACTTTCAGTCTCTTAGGCTAGTACTTGAACTTGGATGCAGATCTCTGACAGAACTCCTGCAGACTAACTTTAGGCTCAGTGCTGTGCCTTATGTATACTCTGGAAGCTGACACACCTCTGACATCACTAACCATGGAGTCAGAGCATGTGACTACTCCCATCCATACACAGGGCACTCCACCAGGGTGTGAGGGCAAACCTCCATAATTACTGCTGGCATGCCCACAACTTACCAGGCCTTACTGTCAGCAGGAGAGATGACTGTAGCCATTTTACATGTCCGCTACATTCTCCCCCTGGTGAATCCCATCGTCCTCGCTGGGACCTAAATTTGTATACCCTTTTCCAGGAAGCACTGAAATACAACACATAATTGGTTAACTTTTCATACAAATCTTCATGGTGTATAACAAAAATTGCCTGCAGTACATTCCGCCAAGCCCGCCCCGACCAGCAGCCACGAACCCGCGTAATGTATCAGTACCTCCTAAAAATAGTGATTTGGGTCAGGCTTTTTGACCTCTCTTCCGCCCATATCTATGACCGTGACGTGATAGTGCCTAGGCAGTCCCCTCTCAGGCCTATATGTCACCCGGTGCTTATAGATGTTTCGGCCAATGCCCCATACCCGCACTAAATGCTCTATGCGCTCCTCGGCCTTCTTTCCTAGCACGGAACTCCCTCTTCCCACTAGGTGCATTTCTATGGCCTCCCTAAGCCACCTATCCCGGTTGTCCTCTATCTCATCCATGAGAGGCTCAGGGACATACGGGTACTCCAACCCGTGGGAAGATTTATACCGAGCCATTATGGTTCTCTCGGCCCTACTAATCCTAGTCAGGTCAGCCCTACCTGCCCTCCCAGGCAACACCCATGATAGGGGCTCATCAGGGTCCACGGGGTCTGATAGGATGCTAGGACCCATGGGTTCTATTTCCCTATTCTCAATCTGCAGCCACCGCTCCTGCAGCTCTCTGTCCCTCTGTTCCGGTGTGAATTCTCCCACAGCCCACCAGTAATCCACTACATCTTCTCGCCGGATGAGGAACCGAGTGCGGTCCATCCAGGCGGAGTACCCTTCGAATAGTGGGGCAAACCAACGATTCTCTTTGAATCTATCTGACCTCCCTGACTCCCTATCATCATCTATAGAAAATATCCCCGATGATCGGGCCGATCGCGGTAAGAACCACCTGGAAGACCCCGGGGCCCTTATCACTGGCTCGGGCGCTGTCGTGACCACTCTCAATTCTCCCCCTCCCCGAGAATCACCCTCCGTAGCGCCACTGCGCTGTCTTTCCCCAGTCCGTCTCTCCTCTCCCCCTGATGATATGTCCACAGATTCCAAACTAGGCGGGGAACCCGGGGACCGTGTGATTGGGGCAGGGGTTTTAGCTAGGGCGGGGGATTGGGCGGATGGGCAAGGAATTGGACCCCACGGAGTTACGACCCGTTCCTGGCTGTCCGTAGACTGGTCCAATGAGGACATCTCACCCTCCTCAGTCCTTGGATCACCCCTCCAACTCCTGGGCCTTGTAGGTGATCGGGGACCTTCTCCCGATCGCCGAAACGTCGCTGCATTCTTCCTCGGGGTTCCGCTGTCGCCACCAGAAGTGATGTCCTCCCCGGAACCGGAAATACCGTCATCGCGGGTTGGACCCCCATTCGGGATCTCTTCCTCAATGACGACATCCGGAAGCTCCGCCGTCGTCCTCACCGGAAGTGATGCCGTCTCTCCACGTGCGTCTGCGGCCTGGCATGGCCTCTCCGCTCCTACACCGCCGTCTGCTGGGGCAAGGTAAGTGAAGGGACTCCTCTTACCCGTCCGCAGGGGTGCCGGCGTCTCTCGTCCGTCGGCGCCACGTTCTGAGGCGGAGGGTCGCCGATCTGCAGGGGACGTCCTGTCTTTCTGACAGCTGCTAGTACCACGGGGTGTCGTCCTCCCCGGTTCTATCCTGGGCCTCGCTGTTATCTCCGCAAGTTCACGGAGATCCTCGTCCGAGTATTCTCCCTTCTCGGTGCGGTCAGGAGGTGACCCGACTGTCTCGGTTGCGGCCGACCCAGCCGACTTGACCGGCTCCAGTCCCCTTTCTCCGAGACTCGCACGTCCTATCCACAGTGCGCCAGGGGACTCGGCGTTTCGCTTAGCCTGGTCCCCCGGGGGGTCAGCCGATTGTATTGGTATAAATGTCGGCATAGGCCATAAGTACAGTGTCCCGCAATGTGGGCAACGTGCCGCCGTGTTGACCGTGCCTCCGGGCAGCCCGCATTGTAGGCAGAGCCCGACCACCGTCTCGGTGTTAGCACCCTTACTACCAGTAACCCGCCGGGTACTGAGTAGGGCTGAGTGGAGACCATAGTTCCCACAGCGGAGGGGCAGGCCATTCTTTTTGTGGGGACCACTTTCAGTGTGGGTCTCTCCAGGTCAGTGGTTCCTCGCAACTGACCGGTAGAAGCTTCTGGGCCAGCCACTTCCTGCTTCGGCTCCTCCTTCCGCTGACAAAGCTGGAACCCGCCCTCAGGGGTTGCAATTATGGGCGGGTCCCACAGGGGAATATCATGCCCCTTAATTAAGGCTGCGCCTCTCTCAGTCCTGGTGGGCGCGGTCTGCGTTTTCGCGCCAGTTTCCTCCTCAGAGCTGGATTCTTTTCCCGCGGCTAGTTCCCGCCTTCTCCTTGCAGCAGCTTTGCGTGCAAAATATCCCTCTTTCTTGCAAATTGTTTCCGCGGCCGGAACTACTTTTTGTAGTGGCGCCGTCTGGATATCAGTCCCTGGGCCCAGTGGGTGCATTCCCACAGGCCATAGTTGAAAGTCACTCCCCCTGGTGGAAATCAGGGGAGGGTCCCATAGACTAAGCGGTTGACTCAGCACAGGGGCCGAGTGAGTCACTGTCCATGAAGGCGCAGCCATAGCTTTCGCGCCATGCCCCCCATCAGGGCGGGGCTCTGCTGTTCGCGCCATTCCCGGCCAGCTCTTTGCAAGTTCTGCATCAGCCATTTCTTCTGTGACTGTCCCATGCGGTTTCCCTAGCAAGCGGGAACCGCCATTTTGGTTGGCTTTTAAGCCCAAAAAGTCATTTTGTTTGCTCTCCGCGTGGGGTTCTCCCCCAATTATTACAATTTCCTCACACTCTTCAAGGGTGGCTCCTCTGTGTCCCAGACAGGATAAAAACGGGGCAGTCACAGCCTTCGCTCCGCTCCAGAGCAGACTGGTTAACGATAACTCGGCGACAGTTTGCTCTCCAGTGGGGTGCACGCCACGGGTGCCCTCCCCATCAGCCTCTGGTCGCCATTTTGTGTTCTCCGCACCACGCGGATCCTCCATTATCTCGTAACAGTTATCGTACATGGGACTCCGCTCTGCGGGGCAGCCTCCACATCAGTACAATAAAGAGTTGCTCAGATGCACCACCACATGTGTACCTGAACTAGGCTGGACTCATGTTGCACTACCTCAGGCTAGGCTCACTCTCTCAGTGTCTGCTGTGACTCCTTCCTCCCAGTCTGTGCTCCCTATGGTAAGTGTCTGGAATGGGCTAGGTACTCTGGCTCTGCCATGCAGTACTTGGGGCGTCTACCTCTCTTGGTCAGCCTAGCGCAGACCCTCTCCAGGATTCCTGACCAAGTTACAGGCTATCCCTTCTGGCGTCCTACCAACTAGCACTGCCTCAAGGTGACTCGGTCAGCTATAGCCCGGCTCCAGACCCCTCACTCCTTTCAGGCCCCTAGGTTGTCCCGTGGTGACAATATGGTGCTCAGAGTACACGGACCTATATACTGATAAAGGGAGAATAAAAGCTAACTGAGGAATATTGAGTAACTATAAGTAGTACAACAACCTATAATGGGGCTCCAGTTACCCTGAAGGTAGGGGTAGGTGCATAAAAACACCCTCCTTTACCTCATTGGGCTGGCCTCAGGTAAAGTACTCACAAAATAAAGCCTCCAGTAGCTATCTCCATCGGCGTGCAGCTGTATCCTGGTGAGGAAGATCCAATATAGTATGTGTGCAGCGCACAGCCAAGAAGGGGATGAGGAGCAGGTCTGGCAAAAAATCTTTATTTTGAGTCCATAAAAACGGGGGTTATAACCTTCAACGCGTTTCGTGCACCGCAGGCACTTTATCAAGAAGTGTAATGTGTGATATGCAGGACATTTAAATAGCAGCTGATTCTGTATTGGCGCCAAAAAACCCAATGACGTCATAACCCATATTAGCCAATAGGTATGGTCCCACATCACCCGCGTCAAAACAGTCAGAGTCTTGCCAAGCCCCTCTCGCGAGACATAGCCTATCAGTGCCCAATGAGCTGACAAGTTTTGCCCCCTCCTATGCCAATCTTTTTATGGGGTGGTGGGAATACAACTTTATCTATAACAGCACCAACAATTTCAGACACAATATTATTTTTTACAAGCGTTTCATTGATGACTTGCTTATTATTTGGCACGGGAGCACTGACACTTTAAAATCATTTTTTAATTACATAAATGATAACACTCTTAATATTAAATTTACCACTAATTTTAATGCACATCATATTAGCTTCCTGGACATTCTGTTGTTTATCGATATGAATCAGAAAATACAATCCGATACATACAGGAAAAGTAATGCGAGGAATTCTTTACTAAGAGCAGACAGTTGTCACCCCAGGTCAGTAATTACTGGAATACCAAAAAGTCAATACCTCAGACTGAGGAGAAACTGCTCCACTTCAAGTGGGTTTCTGGCTCAGTCTGGGGCTTTGACTGATCGATTTGTAGAGAGGGGCTACAATAGGGAGACCCTAAAATCCACATTGGAAGAGGTAACTAAAATAGATAGGAAGACATTGCTTCCCAGTAAGCGTTCCAGAGTGAGGGATGGTGGCCGCAAGAGGTATTCGAATGATGGGGAAAAAACACCCCCCTTGTTTATCACCCAGTTCAGCAAAGCAAGTGGACAAGTTAACAGCATTATTAACAAACACTGGGGATTGTTAAATATGGATCCCATTCTCCGCCAATACACGGAAAAGGGACCTAAGATTGTATACAGGAAGGCCAAAACTTTGGCCACATTCCTATCCCCAAGTGTAATTTCCACCCCAAGTAACACCACACATATCATTGCAACCAAAGGATCCTTTAGATGTAATAATTGTAATATATGTGCGTTCATGCAACCCTCCAAATGTGTCTTTTCCCACAGTCCACAAAGACGATTTACCATCAATACTTTTATCAACTGTAATACATCTTTTGTAGTATATGTTATCAGTTGTGGCTGTGGGAAGAGATACGTTGGCAGGACAACAAGGGCCCTCAAATTACGGATCCAAGAGCATTGCAGGCTAATTAGGAAGGGAGACTTGATGCACCCTGTCTCCAAACACTTTACTGAATGTAAAAAGGGGGGCATCAAAAACTTTTCATTTCTAGGAATAGAAAGCCTTAAACAAAAAGAAAGAGGTGGTGATCTTATCAAAAGATTAGATTGTAGAGAATCCTATTGGATCTTCATATTAAAAACACGTTCCCCTGAAGGGATCAACATTGAATGGAAACTCAATCATTTTTTGACTTGAATAATCTTTATTGGATTAATATAAATGTAAAAAGGTTTCAAACAAACAAACATGATCAAATATATCTGAAGGTTACCTAAATAATAATAAATAAAAAATAAAAAATTCAAATGAAGCATCCATTAGCTATTTACCATTAACATGATGATTATGAATTAATACTGAATGAATACTGATTATAATGTCTCTAGAAGGTTATCTTAAGTGCAGAGATGTACCTTGAGCATGTTTTTTCTGTATATCTCTTAAATACGATTACATCAATAATTTGGAACTCTCTTTTGTTGGCAATCAAATTAACAACAAGTATCAATGTCCATGGATATCTATATATAATCTTATGTATATATATTCTTAGAATCATTAGGTTATTGATATTGATGGTTAATCTATGTAATCTGAATAATGTTCAAAATCAAATTAGCATCACTTAATATAGATGTGAATAAAAACAGATAGGAGTGTCATATTCACATCAAAACAATTATCCATGAAGTAATTAATATCCATAGGTGAATGTGTAATCTTTAGGAATTAATCAATAACATATCCTTTGCATCATCAAGGGGTTGAAATATGTGTTTTTAATATAGGTGTAGAAATATATTGTTTTTAGATATGTGAAATTTATGTAATCTACTAATGTTATGTTGGTTCTGTACAATATATCTATATGTTACTTCAATGGCAGCTGGATGCTGATTCTTATAACTGTTGTTTCTCTGCCTGGTTGTATACACACTTAGATTGTTGTCTGTGTCATTTTTTATTTCTCTCTGCCTGGTGAAAACAAGGGTGCTCGTTCCTGTGGTTTCACTGTGGTGAGACCTTGTGATGCCGGGCAGGGGGGTGTTAAAAGTCTCTTTCTGTGATTATTATGTATATTGCCCGACAAGGGATGTAAGTAAGTCAATAGGGGTGGCCCGCATGCGCATGCGCGAACGGGCGAGAATTGTGTGAGCCGCATCTCGCGAGAACTGGCCTCTTACTGTTCGTGGGATGCGTGTCAGCTCATTGGGCACTGATAGGCTATGTCTCGCGAGAGGGGCTTGGCAAGACTCTGACTGTTTTGACGCGGGTGATGTGGGACCATACCTATTGGCTAATATGGGTTATGACGTCATTGGGTTTTTTGGCGCCAATACAGAATCAGCTGCTATTTAAATGTCCTGCATACCACACATTACACTTCTTGATAAAGTGCCTGCGGTGCACGAAACGCGTTGAAGGTTATAACCCCCGTTTTTATGGACTCAAAATAAAGATTTTTTGCCAGACCTGCTCCTCATCCCCTTCTTGGCTGTGCGCTGCACACATACTATATTGGATCTTCCTCACCAGGATACAGCTGCACGCCGATGGAGATAGCTACTGGAGGCTTTATTTTGTGAGTACTTTACCTGAGGCCAGCCCAATGAGGTAAAGGAGGGTGTTTTTATGCACCTACCCCTACCTTCAGGGTAACTGGAGCCCCATTATAGGTTGTTGTACTACTTATAGTTACTCAATATTCCTCAGTTAGCTTTTATTCTCCCTTTATCAGTATATAGGTCCGTGTACTCTGAGCACCATATTGTCACCACTGTATACCTACCTATTCCTATGGTAGCTCGTACATGAGGACTCTGTATATCAACATTAGAAAAGATAAAGCTTATTGGAAGAATTCTATTTTTGTGGGTAATTGAGCGGGTCTGTGCGTTTATCATTATACACTTTTTTGTCATATGGACTTTTAATACTATTTGTGGAGTTACCATAATGGATGATGCAGAGGATACACAAGATATTTTAACTTCAACAACATACACGTTTAGCTGTGGAGATGATTCCTCTAGGAAAAAGAAGGCACTCCGTGTGTTTGAAAATGTTGTGGACATTGATTCAGATGACATTGCAGATTTAAAAATCTTTTTTCAAAGACTGGAAAGATTGTTGGTGTACAAGACTAGGATTTGGTGGGACATTGTGGCTACTGAGAATTATTTAAAGATGAAGAGAATTCCCAGAGGTCTGCGGGTCAAGAAGGCCCCTACTTTTGGTTTTCCTGATAAGGAGTTTGAGGATCAATGGATCCAAACACTCAACCATTGTTCCTTCAAATTGATGGACTTGATATTACAACATAAAATAAAAGAGAAAAATACAATTGATATACAAATCAAAGAATTACAGGATAAACTGCGGCAGTTTAAAGACATGGGAGGTTTCACTAATTATGACAAAATCTTATCCAAAACTATAGATGAAGCAGAACGAGAAATCATGATAAGAAAACAGAATAAGTATGATCGTGACCGTATCGATTACGAAAAAAATCAAATATATAATTGGCAAAGAACTACTAATGTGTCTGATCGATCCAACCAAAACACATCTAGGAATATGTCACGTAGGTCAACCCCCAGCAAATCAATTCTGAAAACCAGCAGTATGGATTATCAGAGTGGTGACTCTGAATTCTCTGATGGGGAGATCACCTCCCACTCTGTTTCATTTGTAGACATGGAAAGTAGATCTAGTAATACACAGCGTGAAACCACCTCACAACCTAGAGATGAAAGACGTCCATCAGATGGTAACCAAGCGAGAGGTGACTTTACAATAGGGCGATCAAACGATACGTATCAACAAGAACAACAGTCAAAAAACTACCAGATGTTCAGAAAAAACGAAAGGGAACCAGGAGGGGGGAAAAAAGAGGCAGGGGGAAAACGAGCCAACAAAAGGAAGAAGAATTACTGAGTGTTGATAATGTCATAAATATTTCGGGTATAGAGTTGTCGGAGTCTGAGATTTCTCTCCTGAATAAAGGTTTGAAATATGCACCTACTATGGACATCGACCTCTTTGGAACAGTGGTTGATGTGCATAAGTATGTCCGTAAGTTAACTTTAAAAAAATTTTTTCATCATTCAAATGCGGGGGAGGAATCTCATACTCTGACTGTGCCTGATGTAAATCTTCTAGAGAATTCACTTGACCCTAACTCTGATTTGGTAGAATTCTCTACTCCCCCTACTCAGGTATTTCTGGACTCTTTCCGTGACGTTTGTGCCCTTAGAGATTTGGATGATCTCGCTGAACAGGGTAACATTGAGGAGATATCCCAAGATCTCACATTGGGAGATTGGGGATCCAATCTCAAAGAAAAATCGTTTTTTTATCCCACTTTTGTAAAAGGCCCTTACCTCTCTATGTTTGAAAATTTGGTAATTCGTGATCTTAGGATTTTGGCCCAGGGTTTTTCATTCTCCCATAGTGGTTATGACAATCTCAATAAAGATGAACGTCTTGCGATCAAAACATTGCAAGATAATCCCATGTTAATTATCAAAAATGCGGACAAAGGGGGTGCCGTGGTGGTTCAGAGTAGGACAGACTATCTCAGGGAGGCTTTACGCCAACTTGGGGATGTGTCCTCCTACTCTGAGCTACCTCGGGACCCAACTGATAAATTCTTAAAAGAATTAATGGATCTTATTGATCTGGGGTCAGCAACACACATTTTGAATAAAGATGAAATAGGTTTTTTGGTTAATCCTCACCCAGTTATCCCCATTTTTCACCATCTCCCAAAGATCCACAAGACATTGGTTGACCCTCCTGGTCGGCCAATTGTCTCTAGTATTGGATCTTTGGGAGATGGTTTATCTCGTTATGTTAATTCTTTTTTACAACCGTTTGTTAGGGCCCTGCCCTCTTTCATTCTGGACTCAGGGGACTTACTAACTCAATTGGAAGAGATATCTTGGCAACAAGATTTTCTATGGGTGACCCTGGATGTGGTCTCCCTATACTCAATTATAGAGCATGATTTGGGGATGACGGCTGTACGCCATTTTATAGAATGTCCAGGAAGCTCAATACTTATGACCACATTCATTATGGAATCTATTCTTTTTCTTCTTACGCACAATTATTTTCTTTTTGAGCACCAGTTTTACTTACAATCACGGGGAACGGCAATGGGGACAAGTTTTGCCCCCTCCTATGCCAATCTTTTTATGGGGTGGTGGGAATACAACTTTATCTATAACAGCACCAACAATTTCAGACACAATATTATTTTTTACAAGCGTTTCATTGATGACTTGCTTATTATTTGGCACGGGAGCACTGACACTTTAAAATCATTTTTTAATTACATAAATGATAACACTCTTAATATTAAATTTACCACTAATTTTAATGCACATCATATTAGCTTCCTGGACATTCTGTTGTTTATCGATATGAATCAGAAAATACAATCCGATACATACAGGAAAAGTAATGCGAGGAATTCTTTACTAAGAGCAGACAGTTGTCACCCCAGGTCAGTAATTACTGGAATACCAAAAAGTCAATACCTCAGACTGAGGAGAAACTGCTCCACTTCAAGTGGGTTTCTGGCTCAGTCTGGGGCTTTGACTGATCGATTTGTAGAGAGGGGCTACAATAGGGAGACCCTAAAATCCACATTGGAAGAGGTAACTAAAATAGATAGGAAGACATTGCTTCCCAGTAAGCGTTCCAGAGTGAGGGATGGTGGCCGCAAGAGGTATTCGAATGATGGGGAAAAAACACCCCCCTTGTTTATCACCCAGTTCAGCAAAGCAAGTGGACAAGTTAACAGCATTATTAACAAACACTGGGGATTGTTAAATATGGATCCCATTCTCCGCCAATACACGGAAAAGGGACCTAAGATTGTATACAGGAAGGCCAAAACTTTGGCCACATTCCTATCCCCAAGTGTAATTTCCACCCCGAGTAACACCACACATATCATTGCAACCAAAGGATCCTTTAGATGTAATAATTGTAATATATGTGCGTTCATGCAACCCTCCAAATGTGTCTTTTCCCACAGTCCACAAAGACGATTTACCATCAATACTTTTATCAACTGTAATACATCTTTTGTAGTATATGTTATCAGTTGTGGCTGTGGGAAGAGATACGTTGGCAGGACAACAAGGGCCCTCAAATTACGGATCCAAGAGCATTGCAGGCTAATTAGGAAGGGAGACTTGATGCACCCTGTCTCCAAACACTTTACTGAATGTAAAAAGGGGGGCATCAAAAACTTTTCATTTCTAGGAATAGAAAGCCTTAAACAAAAAGAAAGAGGTGGTGATCTTATCAAAAGATTAGATTGTAGAGAATCCTATTGGATCTTCATATTAAAAACACGTTCCCCTGAAGGGATCAACATTGAATGGAAACTCAATCATTTTTTGACTTGAATAATCTTTATTGGATTAATATAAATGTAAAAAGGTTTCAAACAAACAAACATGATCAAATATATCTGAAGGTTACCTAAATAATAATAAATAAAAAATAAAAAATTCAAATGAAGCATCCATTAGCTATTTACCATTAACATGATGATTATGAATTAATACTGAATGAATACTGATTATAATGTCTCTAGAAGGTTATCTTAAGTGCAGAGATGTACCTTGAGCATGTTTTTTCTGTATATCTCTTAAATACGATTACATCAATAATTTGGAACTCTCTTTTGTTGGCAATCAAATTAACAACAAGTATCAATGTCCATGGATATCTATATATAATCTTATGTATATATATTCTTAGAATCATTAGGTTATTGATATTGATGGTTAATCTATGTAATCTGAATAATGTTCAAAATCAAATTAGCATCACTTAATATAGATGTGAATAAAAACAGATAGGAGTGTCATATTCACATCAAAACAATTATCCATGAAGTAATTAATATCCATAGGTGAATGTGTAATCTTTAGGAATTAATCAATAACATATCCTTTGCATCATCAAGGGGTTGAAATATGTGTTTTTAATATAGGTGTAGAAATATATTGTTTTTAGATATGTGAAATTTATGTAATCTACTAATGTTATGTTGGTTCTGTACAATATATCTATATGTTACTTCAATGGCAGCTGGATGCTGATTCTTATAACTGTTGTTTCTCTGCCTGGTTGTATACACACTTAGATTGTTGTCTGTGTCATTTTTTATTTCTCTCTGCCTGGTGAAAACAAGGGTGCTCGTTCCTGTGGTTTCACTGTGGTGAGACCTTGTGATGCCGGGCAGGGGGGTGTTAAAAGTCTCTTTCTGTGATTATTATGTATATTGCCCGACAAGGGATGTAAGTAAGTCAATAGGGGTGGCCCGCATGCGCATGCGCGAAC